>NC_056734.1:289630677-289748177 GCF_019279795.1 Protopterus annectens | reverse complement strand
AATTAATGCCATATAATGAAATTTGATGCCTCCCAAATTTGTTAAAAGGTGGCTTAGTTAACAGCTTTCCTGTCGACACAATTTATTCAACAGAAGAGCTGAATGACAATTGTGTGAGATCCTTATAATATAAGAGGTGGCGAATATATCTTTTTTCCAATACTGTACAATCCTGGAGTTGAAATATTCAAGTATCAGCATGTCCCACATGGAGGATTTAGGGGGACTTAACCCCCCCCCTGCAAAAAAAATGTTGCCTTTTAGTTGCATGTTCCAAGGTTATGTTTCAGAGGACATGTTGACAGCTGTCTATTTGTTGTTTTCAATTATTTTTAAAACATGGACATTCTTCGATTTCAGTCTTAGCTAGTGCACCCACACACACATAGCATACTAGCACACACGTGCGTGAGTGGATATATAGGCAGGCAGATAGATAGATAGATAGATAGAGATCTGAAGAAGCGTACAGTGTGTACGAGAAAGCGCTCATCTTTCCTGTTCTTTTGGTTACAAATAAAGAAGTGTTTTGTCTGCTGTACCATCGTGGAGTTCCTCATTCCTGTTTTTCAATTTTATTATTTGCGTTTGGAGGTGAGGACCTTGGAGGTTTTATTGCTGGGATTGTGTTACATATAGATAGATAGTGTGACATAATGATTGCTGAGCCTTGGGCTAACCCAGGAAACACTCTGTCCACACTGGTGTAGTAAACATAGTATATGTGATGCAACAAAGACAGAAAGTTAATAATGACCATAATATCCAGGACACTACACCTGCTAATGTCAGAGTTCTGATTCTGGAGTTGAGAGAAGAAGGTAAATGGCATCTCTAGGAAGTGATGAGAGAATCGGAAATGTGTGACTAGAGAAGTTTAGAAGATATTTCTGAAACCAGGAAGCCAAAAAGGCTGCTATCCTGCCTAAGAAAGTCTTGTAGAAATATTTGAAATGTCTGCTTGTTTGAATAAATTAAGCACATTTTATCTGCACATATGTGGGAGGGAGCTCATTATGTTCAGTGATACTTAAGTCTTAATTGGATTGCTGCTTTTTTCAGTTTCTCTTATTCCCCACATTTGGTACAAAACTGAACGTTTCAAATTTTTAGTAAAAAAATAAATGTATTCAATTCCAAAAATATGCAAAACACTATTTTTAAATGATTTCTGCAAAATTCTACTAGGTATTGTATAGTTGTATGTAAGTGTATGGGGGGGGGGCTACATTACAGCTGGTGATTGGTTTGTTTTGTCTTGTGCAGATTTCCTGACTGAATTCATTATTTTTGTGTAGTCAAATGGTGAATTGTCATCTGTATCATAATACATGGTTATTTCCTTTTGGTCATGGTTATGTGACAGTAGAGTTATATATTAGGTGGTACGAGGACAAAGTCCTCGTGTCAAGGCCTGAGTGGGATGATGCTTTCCATATAAAATACAGTGTTGTATTTAAATATATATGTATGTAGACTTTGAGTAGTTTTTGTGTGCTTATTATTTTTTTATTTTTTATTGTTGGGATATGTTTTGTACTGTTGTGAAATTTAAATGTAAATCCTTTGCTGAACATTTGCCATTATTTTTGTTTTACACTTTGGTCAACCATTAATTGTAGTTTATCATGAGTTACTATGACGTTGTGGTAAGTATAGAAAAAGGCTTAAACATGGTAATGTCTGATGATTTTTTTTTTCAGGCATGCATAGAAGAGAGTCAGTAAAGAAGTTTATCCTAAATGAAATGTAGAAGGTGTAAATATATACTAAGGGAGTACCATTTCAGAAGCACATTGTCTGCAACAATGTCTGCAAATGAAATACATAACCATTCTGTTAGAGTAATCTGTAAAATGGTGTGCAGTCATGCTGATGCTTTGCAAGTTATAGCATGTACCTGAGCCAGGAACACTTCATAAACAGAACCCCACACAGTGGAAGTTGTATGTCTAGATGAGTACAGGTATGCTGCTGTTGTGCAAACTGGGTTCCACAGCACAGTGAATCATGGAGTTCACTGTGCATGAGGGTCAGGTTTTTTGTGGGGCTACAAGTGTGGACTTACTGTACTAAATAGCACGTTTCAGCATACAAAATCCAAGATGTGGATGCACCCTGCTCAGCATAACATGGTTGAGCAAAACAATAATGACGTCTAGGAATGACAGTTCATAGATCATTTTAAATAAAAGAAGGGGGATACATAGGTACATTCTGCTGTTGTGTATAGTGCACACATGCACACTGCTACAACAAGGTGTTTTGCACACTCCCACACAGTAACACAGCTGAGTTCCCCCCAGTAGTGGCTGCAATGCGCCATATCTCCTCATTAGCATAACTGGTAATAACCATGACTCCACAGTCATGGTAATGTAGGCCTTAATGTTTACTACCTGCCACCTTCCACGCCTACAGCAAAGATAGTATATAGTGCTCATCACTGTCAATCAAGGATTATACAAAGTGTATCACTTTCAACCCTTATAAAGGGTGAGCCTGGACTACAAGCATGGAGCCAGTTAAGTGTGCACTGATACCTGGCTGCAATATTGCAATCTGTGTCACCAGACCTGCTTCCTCTATGAATTCTAGCCCAGGCTATGGTATAACAAAGAGAACTAACATCCTCATCTTTTCCTCATGAAATAAGAGCTGCTTCTTCAATACTCAACCATCGTTGTGGCATATGAACTTTTACTGTTGGGGTCATTTGTCAAATAACATCTGAATGGCAATGCAGGAAGATGCAGGGGCCCTGCAGCAGGGTACATCCAGTATGCATGTTTGTATTCTCAAAAATCACTGCTTCATTACCCCTAACTCTCAGTGTATACTTGCTGCAGTTAACATTTTGGCACATCTGCAACATGTGCTACAGAAAGCCAGTTTTGCTTTTCCTAAATCAATTCTCCATAGACCAGTATCCCCTATGAGGCCTAACAACAGATGACTACAGTTACACTAACAGTTTCCTTTCTGGTTATTTAAATTTGAAATCTGTAGTCTACACTGTTTGAGTTGTACTTCAGTATTTCATTTTTTTAGACAAAAGTCTATGACTACTATTAATGGCTCACAATTATTTATAGTCTCTTTTGTCTTCATGTCATGTTCACAGTGTGAGCCATTCTGCAGAGTGCCGTACAATTCACATTGTACTGACATGCTAATGTCTGTTTACTTAATTATTTGAGACTTTCTGGAACTGCTCCTTTATCTGTAGTTTCTACCTTAAAGACATTCTCACCACGTGTAAGATAAAATCAAGAAGTGCATTTTGAAACATTTAAGAATTCTGAATCCTGCTCTTTTTCTGAACATATGGTTAGTTGTATTCATTATGGGTATAAATTACTTTAGATGTATATGTCAGTATTATGAATAATTTGAAATATTGTACCAGGTGTTCACTCCACTAAATAAATGTTGCAGTGTTAAATGCTAAATAAACTGTTTTGTGGAAATCAACTGTTTTTATAATAAACTTTCATGTGATGTGATATATATATATATATATATATATATATATATAGTTATACATATATATATATATATATATATATATATATATAGAGAGAGAGAGAGAGGTACATAAGACATCATATTACGACAGCACCCAAAAGTGTGTGGGAATGGCCTTTTTAGAATAAAAGGCAAACAGTGCCCCTAATTATTTTTGCATTTTCCACATCTATTCCCTTCTCTGTTTAATCAGCATTTTCCCAGTCTTTCTCCTGTGAAATAGATAGTTAAAGGGCATCCTGGTGTCAGTGCATACGAGTCATTTGATTAGTGTTTGATAATTGCTTTGTGGTCTGACCACAGGATTAAATCAGACAGGTCTGGTGTCATCTCCTTCTTTTTTTTAATAGATGAGCAGCTGTGTTTTGAATTAATTTTGTCTCTCTACCCTTTTTCAGCCACTGGTATCAGCATAGCCCCTGATCCATCAACTTCAAGGCTACATATAAGTCACATTTTGCTGTTATGTTAATTCCTCTGAAAACACTGCACAATTCTTTTGTTTTCCTACGCCATTTTTGATACTTTGTACAATATCATGATCTTGTCTAATGCCACATTGAAGGCAAATACTGATTAGACAGATTTTCAATTGGTATTTCAGACCTCAGCATTTATTTGCCTGCTTCTTTTCTATGCCTAAATCTCAAGTTTGCTTTGTAAGCTTCCCTTGTCTTCTGCCTATCATTGTTCGGGTTACTCCAACAAGAAAGAAATGAAGCCTGCACTCTGCAAATATCCAAACAACTGAAATGCTTTGTCAGTAAGCCTGGGTTACCATGTCTTACCATCATGTCTCATTACGTCCGGAGATGCTTTATGTTATCCACATTCTTTCCTTTATAGATGATTATACAAGCTATGGCTCTGTGTCTCAGTAGGAGCTGCGGTCTCATTGTAATTTATACATAGGGCGTGTAGTAGCATGAACAGTGGTACACATATCACATTTATTCAAGGCTGCACCTAAGAATAAACTACACGTCACATTTATTTAAGGCTGCACATAAGAATAATAGGGCATGTAGTAGCATGAACAATGGTACACATATCACATTTATTCAAGGATGCACCTAAGAATAAACTTCAAGTTATTGTTGTATATTTTGTAAAGCATCAGTATGTTAAATTAATTGAATAGTTCATAAAATAGTCAAACTGTCACTTTCAGGGCTATAACTGTCCTTTCTTTGCTAGACGGTCATTCTTAGCAGTGTAATTGTCTGTTCTTCACTTCTTTATTTGCTTTTGAGGTTCCCAACACCTACCATGAATAAAGGTATTTTTTCATCTTGCAATCAAAATAGATAGGCATGGTTAGTGGTGTGTGAATGAATACTATACTCCCACAGGCAAGTCAGTGGTATGGACATGCAGTTCTGACTGCAACTCAGGCAATCCGTGTTCCGTTAATGACCAATGCGCAGAAGGAGCTGGACAAAGGTGATGGCAGTGACTGGCTGTATGTCAGCTTGTCCATCCTAGTTGTAGTTTAGTTGCCTGGTTCACTGGACCACTGTGGACATGCATAAGATGCAGATGTTTCACCCCAGAGACAGCAAGGAAGATCCTGGTGAATATGAAAGGACTTTGGCTTATATGCATTAAATATGCACCATCACCAAATCATATATGTAGAAATAAGCATCAGTGTTCTAGTGTTCTATGTTTTTCTTATTACAACATTTTTTCACTCCTGTGTTTTGTAGTGTAACATGATACTTTGTGATTTAAAATACCTGTAATTGGTTTTTGAAAGATTGTGATTGTGGAGCTTTTCTCCTGGGGCCTTCACTGAAAATGGTCACTGTCTGGCCCAGTTGGACTTTTCCAGTAAACAAATGTCAAATAAATAAATAAATAAAATTCTAGCAACATCAGTGGTCCTTTCTAGCCATAAGAGGTCCAAGAGCAGGCTACACCAAACTTCTGAGTCTGCTCAGTATAATAGCATTCTGATGACTGGCTCAGGGCCTTTTGTGCCTAGGAAGAAAACAAAAAACGCTGTGTTGAGCCCATTCTCCAGATGACAAAGGGGAGTACCACTGTAAGATAGAAGTCTCCACTGGATAGAGGGCATTCCCCTGTAGGGTTAAGTTAGGTGCAGCCCCCAGCAGGTTTTCTTACTTGCACTAAAATCAAACATTGTACATCAATTACTCTTACCTACCTGTGCTGCCTCTGATATTTACATTAGTTCACACTGCAATAAATGACCAGGCCATATAGTAGCTTTAGCCAGGAGTGTAACATGGACAGTTTCTGGCATACTCTGCACAGAATCTGGGCTGCAGAATTGTTATTCGATTCTAGGATGTTGGTGCAATTTGCAAATGCTTGTCAATATACCTTACAACTCTTGATACAGACATGAAGCTTGATATTACTGTTTGCTTATGATACTCAATAGAAAATAGTCTGTTCGGGAAGAGTTGCACTGCTTTACTACTTGTTAACAGAAATCTTGTTACTCGTGATGTTATTTTTGAAACCATTATCTTAAGATAATAAAGGGATTCAGTTAAATCAGGAAATGAGGGAAGGGTTCTTCTTCAATTTTTATTAGGCTTACTTGATCCAAAAAAACGTTGCAAGGCAGAGTCAGCAATCATGCAATAATCTTTGAGGTCTGTGACAATATTTCATCCAAAACTTTCGTGTAAAAATGGACATCTTCCTGTGTGTGTGTGTGTGTGTGTGTGTGTGTGTGTGTGTGTGTGTGTGTGTGTGTGTGTGTGTGTGCATGTGTGTGCATGCACCCACGTGCGTCCATGTGTGTTTGTGTGTTTAGTTCAAAACGGTTTCCTTTTTTTTATATATTTTTGTCACCCTCTGCCATGCAACTATCATACATCTTACAATCAATTGGCCCTATCGGCTCTCGTGTGAGCTGAAGGATAGATGGAAGAGGCTGTCAACATGACAGCTATCAGAGGATTTGCAATTTTTACACCTAACCACTGCTCCCCAGCAAAAGCTTGCTTTGAGATATGAGGTTTTGCTGTGCCTTCCTCTCTGGATAACATACAACAGCACAAACTCATGAAGACTGTCATATGAACACAACAATATGCCATTAACTTTACCCCGCAGTGGCTAACAGTACCGCACTGAGTCAGACTACCTCATCACTACCTGGATGGATAAGCGAGCTGGACTTGGGCACTCACTTCCATCCCCTGCCTGGCTTCCTCAGTACCTGAACCACTATCTGATCTTTGGATATGTGGGTCATAATCAGGGCTTCATTACTTTACTCCACAGGACCAGGTATTAAGTTCTAAGTCTTTATTTTTCTTTATATGCTTAGGACAGATAAATACCATGTGAAAATGCCTGCTTTGTTTGTCACACACTAGTGACTGTCATTCTTAAGTGTGATCACTAATACATTAATACTGGGACAGCCACTACTGATTGCCATTCTTATGTGCAATTATTAATGGACTTTCATGTTGGAGGAGGGCTCTGCAAGGATGACAAGGATCACAAACAAAAGTGCCACCCTAGCAGTCACTTCCTCATTTGCAAGACCTAATCCACAGTATTAAACCTGCTATCCGTATGTCCATTAGTACAGATATCAAACTTGGTTCTGTGGAGAACCAGGAGGAATGGGTCAGGCATCCTTTTCTAATGATGTTGGCCACATCAAAACCTCACATCTCCCTATCAGAACCTATATGTTCACTTACACTGACTGCTAGCTCTATATGTTCACTTCACTGACTGCTAGCTCTATATGTTCACTTACACTGACTGCTAGCTCTATATGTTCACTTACACTGACTGCTAGCTCTATATGTTCACTTACACTGACTGCTAGCTCTATATGTTCACTTACACTGACTGCTAGCTCTTAAAAGACAGTGAAATGACTAATGAGTCACTGGCAGGCAAAAAGGAATAAAACCACT
The DNA here is from genome assembly GCF_019279795.1 of Protopterus annectens. Taxonomy (NCBI): domain Eukaryota; kingdom Metazoa; phylum Chordata; order Ceratodontiformes; family Protopteridae; genus Protopterus; species Protopterus annectens. The sequence continues at coordinate 289,740,732 of NC_056734.1, read as the reverse complement.
TTGATAAATGTTAAAGTCAAAGACTAGGCATAACATATGCACAACTGTACTTATTGTTTGATTTAGGATTTTTAGTTCCTGATTTACCATGGAAAATGTTCTTTAGTAGAAAGCCAAGCTTGCTCCTCTCAGTGGCATAAAATTTACAGTGATGCGTGCTGATATATCTAGTTCTGTTTTACACCCTTATGAAAGAGAAAATAAACCGATATATTTTTAGGGCTACAACACAGTAAATCTCCATGTACTTCAGGGTGAAGTTCAACAGACTACTTGATGAGGGTTCACTCATAAGATAATGTTCTCATTGATTTTCCCCTTCATAGTCAGTCTTCCATTCAATGTGACTAAACACTCATACGTTATTTATACAGACAATTCAGTGAATGTGCTTATGCAATTGTGCAATTAGTATAAATTAGTAGTGGGGGTGGCATAAGCAGTCTACCATATGGGGGGATAAAGTAAGGCTTAACCCTAACACACAAACATAGATATGTTCATAGGTTCATGGGAGATTACTAGGCTAAAGGCTTAAGAGACCTTACAAACCTAGCCAAGATAACCTGATTTTAGCCAATATATGGCCCCTAGGGGCAAGAAGATGGAATGGATTTGTGCCTATGTCTTCAGTATCTTACAGACTGCCTCTGTCCATAAGTGACATATGCACTACCCACTGTGAATTTGTGATTCATCATCCATTGATCCAAACTGCATTTGAAGAGAGCCAGGGAAGGTCTTTGCTTAATGTAAATAGGAAGCCTGTTCCAAAGATGTGGCAATATCAGAGACATATATCTGTCTGTCCAGCATGTTTTGTTTGAGGCAATGACTAGGTTTAGATCCCTGGATTGGGTGATCATCATGTTGTTTGACTTGCAGATGTGTAGCAGCTCCATCAAGGCTGGATTTGTGAGTGCCTTGTAGGTCAGGTGTAGGTCCTCCTTTAATAGCTGGTAGGAGACAGAGCAAAGGGATAGGGCATTTAGTCTATCTGCATAGGGCATGTCATTTATACCATGTATTTTCTTCATGAGGAACCTCTGAAGTCACTCCGGCTGCTGTAAGTGCCTAGTCAAGTGCATGCCAAATGGTACATTGTACTTGATTATTGGTCTAATGAGGGCTGAGTACAGCGGGACTATAATTTCCTTGGATCTAGATGCCATACCTTTACTTATAAGTTGTGCCACATAGAAGGAATTCCTCATGACTGTGGGCACATGACTGCCAAAGTTCAGGCTACTATCTATCTGTGTACCTACAGTTCTCACCTCTGAGTCTACTTAGGGGTGTGCTATTGATGTAATTTGCAGGGGTATTTGACTTTCCAAATGGTATGATAATGCTTTTTTTTCACATTTAGTTATAGGACATGGTTCTGGGACCAATCATTTGTCTGACCTAGACCCTTATGAATGATTTCTACTTCATTGGAGATTCAGTGATTGCCCCCAGCTTGCAGTCGTCAGCAAACTTTGCTGTCCAGAGGCCTTTCACATTAGTCTTGACTTCAGAGAAGTATATTCCAAACAGGAATGGTCCCAGTATTGAGCCATGTGGTACACCAATAGTAACTGGCCTCTTGCTGGATCTGGTTTCACCCACTTTAACCACCTGTGTCCTGTCCATGATCCAATTGGCTATCCATCTGGTGATTAGGGATTTATGCCCAGTTTTGTGAGTTTATTTATAATACCTGAGTGGGGAACCATGTCAAATGTCTTGGCCATGTGAAGGTAGGTGGTATGTACTGTTTTACACTCATCCATAGCCTCAGTGACTTTCTCAAAGAAATCCACCAGATTCAATAAGCATGACCTGCCTTGACAAAGCCAAATTGGGTCAGGTCTAATGTTTGGAGGATTCCTATGTCATTATTTATCAGGTCCATGATTATTCTTTCCATAGCCTTACATAAAAGTCTACTCAAACTTACAGGTCTGTTATTTCCAGGGTCAGTAGATGCTACCCCTTTATGCAGATGGATGACTATTGCTGTCCTCCACTCTACTGGGACAAAGCCAGTTTGGAGGATGTGGTTAAATTGAGATCCTAATGGGCCTGATAAGTCCTGTTTTAAGCTGTTTAAGAGGCAACCTGGTATATCATCTTGCGTCACTGAAGCCTGGTATTTTGTTGAGGAAGAACTGGGGGGAAATGGAGGTGAAAGTATAGCCGAATTTTTCAGCCAACAGATTTACTATATTGTTTGGCTGAGTATAGGTGTTGCCATCTACAAGTAATTCTGCACATTGATGGGTCTTGCCCTTAAGATTGCAGACATAAGTGAAAAATGCCTTATGGCTATCATTAGCTTTGGAGGCCTTTTTTACCTCAAAGTCTCCTTTCAGAGACTTGATTAGTTCCCTGATTTGCTTGTTTAGACTAATGAAGGCTTTTCTGCTATGTTGTACACATTCCCTCTTACTTCTCAACAGGATTTTCTTTCTTCTAATGTACAACTTATTAATACCAGGGGGTCCACCAGGGAAGCTAATTTTTGCAGTTTGACCTGGGTTTATTTTGATCTGCATTTCTACACAGTTGTTTACATGGTCATACAGTGCATTAGTGTACACCTCTGCATAGGTTTCTGTGTTTTCAGGATTTTAGGGGTGCTTGGAAACTAGCTATGCTGCTCCTTAATAGGGGGTAATTTACTTTATAGAAGTTCTTAAAGTATTTGGGATTAGGTGGGTGGACTAATTTTACCTTTATTACAAGGGAGACCACTTTGTCATCTGAGCTTACCAGTGATGACAACACGCTAAGAGGTGTACCATTCTCCCACACTTGTGAGTACCAGATAAAGGATATTTGTTCTTCTAATGAGAACACAGACTAGCTGCTTCAGGGCATTTGAATTTACAAAGTCAAGGAATCTTTCAGTATGCATGTTAGTGGTCATGTATGCCTCACAATTAATGCAGGATTAGTTAAAATCACCCATGAGTATAGTATTGGGCCAGATGGTGAGTGATTCTTGTAACTTCAGGTATGATGTATGGGTCCCAGGTTCATGGTGGAGGATCTGTAGCTAGCAAGAACATAGTATTGAATTTTTCTCCTAGTTAGTTGGACATGGGGTACCTCAAACATATCATATTGCTTGACCAGCCATCAGGTGTGCTTACCCTTTATGTAGACAGATACACCTTCACCTTTTGTGCGTTCATGTTCAATGGGTGGTCAGAATGTATGAAAGGCATAATAGCCTTGCACTGCCGAGTGTTTTCTGTGGCTTTGAACCAGTAACTGCACAGATGTCAGCATCCTCCAGGGTGAGGAGAGCTTCCAAGGAGTCCCGTTTCTTGTTGAGACACCTAACATTGAGCATTAATGCCGTTAGCTTGTCCTGAGTAGCTTTTGTTACGTTGGAAGGTTTCTGTGTTTGGCAATCTAAAAAAGGAACTACATTGGAGGATAATGTTTTGGCCAATATCCAAAAAGCTATAGTTGACAGGTGAAGACCATCCCTAGAAAAGCAATGTGGCCTTTCAATCATGTCCTCCCCAGGCTGACAAGTATTGGGACCTGTTTGAATGACACCAGTAGCTAAACTAATTGTTAAGGTCTAGCATTTTCTGCTGGTATTGTGACGTCATCCTTGGAGATGATAGAATGCTGCTCAGTGCCAGGCTCATACCTGCCTGTGACACATGTTCAGAGAGTTCAATTATGTCTCCCTTCATATTGTCCAAGGAGGTACAGCTCAGGTCATTCACGTCCACATGGACTATGACTAAGTCATACTGGTAATTTCCTGAGTGCTTGCATGATCTGGCAGATCCTGGCCCCTGACAGGCAACTAACTGTAACCTTCTCCTTATCCAGCCTGGTAAGAAGGACATCAGTGTGTCTCACAATGGACTGCCCTATGACCAGAATATTGGGTCATGGAGTGTTTTGCCTTATGAACTTAGTAGTTGAGACATGTGGCTTTATGTGTTGTGATGGGAAATGTCTGTGTGTATGTGGAGTTTCTCAGGACTGCACCTGAGAGGCCTTTGAAGTTTGGGTAAGTTACATGAGAGCACACCTCCATATATGTGGGTCGATGTGTGTGGCCCTTTGTGGGTGCAGTATATGAAGTGTGTGAGTTGCTGACAACTGATTTGATGCTTTTTGGGTCTGCATGTGAAAGTTTAGCCTCCAGTGTCAATGTGTAACTACATCTCTCGCATACTGTATTTGGTTGTTTGAGAATGAAGTGGTTGTCAGTGTATATAACACAATTGTTACATTGCCTCAGGATGCCCGTGTACACCAATCTAGATGCAGAGATAGCAGAAATGTGCCCATCCATGGTTGCAGGTCCTAATGTGAACTTGCAAGGGATAGGAGTGGTGAGTGTTTTCAACCAAACAAGGGAAGGTTGCTTACTTGGTGTAATCTGCAGTTAACCTAAGCAGCAATGCTACTCAGTGTCCAAACCAGATGTTCTCTGAGCAGCAATAGTCCTGGGTGTTATAATAAGGTAAGGTAGATGTATATAGGCCTAACCAAATTCACAAATGGTGTTCACCTCACAAACTAGTTGCCCTGTGAGTAACATGGGATGAAGGCAAAGTTCCAAGGCAGTTTTTATATGGAAATTTCAGTCTCTGGTGATTGCATGCATACAAGGCACCTATAACTGCCTCTGCATGAAAAGTAGCTTCATGAAACATGAGGCTTGTATATTATCAGAACAAAGTGATTGTGACACTAACTATGCCCTAAGACCAATCAAGTGATCACACCATAAGCTTTCTACCAGCAATTCCCAGCTCAGATAGGTGAAATCAGCCCTCTCCTGCCACAAGAGTGCAGACTTTGACCCTCTTAATGTAAAATGACTGGTTTGTAGCCCAAATGTTAAGGAACCAAAAACAGTTGCCTAATACTAACTAAGAAACCCATACATTGTTTTTCAGTGCAGAAGGGCATCCCTTAGAGAAGCTTGAAAATGCAAGTTTAATCTTTAAAGAAGTGCAAAAAAACAATAAGTAGCACAGTAAATGTTCACAGTATAATGAAAATAAACAATATTTACAGATGTTTACATCTGTACAGGGCACTGGTGTACTGAGCCATTTAGCCAATAAAATGACTAAACTTAGAGCTTTTTTGGGTGCTTCCCAACTCAGATCAGGTAAACACCTACTGCCACTAGATAAATAAGCCCAGTCCTCCTAATGTAAAAGCACAGAAAAAGAGTGTTCAAAGTGAAATGATATCTCAAACAAACAAAGTAAAGAAAAGGCAAAAAGTAACTGAAGATAACAGCAGAGTACTTTAAACAGCTTATAAAAGTGTAACTATTCTGTACAAGTATTCCACTTTGTAAAAAATGAGCCAACAGCTACTCAACTGTGCAGAATTTATAAAGGCACTAAAACAGGCTAAGCCAATTAATGATCCCCCCAGCCAATAAAACAACTACATGCAGGAATTGCTAGTGTGTTTCCCCAACCTATACAGACCACGCTATCACCCATTGCCAATAGATGGAAAATTGTCTTCTTGATGAAAAACACAAGAGTGCTTGCTAGAGGGTAGAAATACAGTACTTTATCCAACAACCAGGTAATGAATTTAGAGCAAATAAATCAGTAGAATAGACAAGGAGATGCACTTTTTTAAAAATAAGCAGAAGGATAAGCAAATAAATAATTCAAGATATAAACAGCAGTGTAGAAAAGGAAGAGAGTATAATGCTCAGTTTACAGTAAGGGTGGGTAGCCTAAAAATCATCAAGTTTTAAAAAGCAAATCAAGAAAAGAAAGGATGGGTGGGAAAAATAATCACAAGGGATTCATCAACAACACTTGTAGTTTCTGCAGGCCTTGAGTCTTATCAGAAAAAAAAGGCTACAGACAATCTCTGTGTATTTAAGTACTACTCAAATAACACATTCACTAATGAAAAGACATGTGAAATGTGCAGCCTGGGTAATTTAAGTGTCTATCTGCCACACAGAACAAAAACAACAGGCCAAGCAGATTTCTCAAAACAGAAAACAAAATGGAACATACTTTAGTATTGTTTGAATTATTTTTTTCTGGATAGTCTTGTTTGCATGTGGTAACTGCTTTAATTGCTCGCTCTCAGTGATGTGGTACTCATTAGCATACTCATTCAGTTGTCCTAGATCCCTATAACTGTGTAGAACACAACCATATGCAGAATTTATTTATGGCTTTACCAACAAAGAAAAATGTCTGCACTAAGTGTGATGCTCATAATATATAATTTTCTTGACAAGTGAAGATTCCTGTGAAGTTAGGTAGTGATGTGTGCTCCTCAACATGAGTTAAAAGTAACATGATGCTCTTTTCATGTAGTATAAAAATAATAAACAGTTTATATGTTTAAACATGCTATTTGTTTAGTCTGAACAGTATCATTTCATCTTTAGTGGGTGTTTTTATCTCACTAAATGACGAAGATTGGTATGCTTTTAAGTTTTTAGGGCCCTGAATTCGTAAGATGTTTGATGAAAGAAAGGTATTTACAGCCCATGGCATATTCAGCCTTATTTGGGGGTTGCCATTTCTTTCTTTCTTCACAGCGCTATCAGTTAGCTTCATTTTGTTCATGTTACCAAGAGGAAGAAAAGAAAAGTACATGCATAATGTTAAAACCCTAGTCAGACAACTTAGATAGATATACCATTCGAGCACAGTCACAAAGAGAAGCTCAGACAACTGCAGTACATTAGGAAACCCTATCCAGAGATCCACATTGCTGCAGTACGATAAACTAGAAAATACATCCTTTTATGAAGTGGCATAATTTAAAAAAGGTAAGACATTTCTCCTTTAAATAATGCCACAGTAGAAAAGCAATAAACTTTACTTGAAAAAGGATGATGCTTGTTTACCTGTGGCAGGCTTTGTTTGGCCACTCAAGCATTGCCCTTATGACCAAGCCACACCAGCCCTGGTAAAGCATGTGCTACCTACAATCCAGTCTTGATTTATTTATAAAATGTTGCCTGGTGCTGCATTTTCGTTCATGTCTTAAGACTTTCTGTTTAAAGGAATCGGTGCTCCTCTTCTTAATACTGGTGCAATCATGATTTCACCGTATAACATCAGGTATCAGCTTATGGTGCACATTAATATTAAATAAAAGTAGTTTATAAGTTATTGTAGCAAACAAAAATGGTTAATGTTATATTTGATAGACCACACAATGATGTGCAGCAAAACTTGAGCCTAACCTTTAATATAGCACTGCATTATAGAGTCTGAGAAGCTTGACCAAGCCTATGTGTGTGCAACCAGAATAGGCTGGCTGTAAGATTATAATCAGTAACAAATATTAATGATGACTTTCCCATTTGCTGTCTAAGGTTATCAGTTAATCATTCTTTCATTGAATGCAGCATTGCAAACTATCCGGACATCTTTTTACTGCTTTTTCTCACCTGATAAGAGGACGAAATATAATCTTATCCAAGTACAAGAGAGGAAATAAGGCATACAAAATACCTTTTTACTGTTTTTTACCATCTGAAATGAAAAAGAAAGATAAGGACCTAAGTGAAGTCTGAGATAAGAAATATTTGCTATTTTGTAGAACCAGTATTTGCACCCATGAGTATGTCTTTCAGAGGCTCTGATAAAACTTATCACTTTTCATTTTGATGTCACTGCAAGAAAATTGTGATTTCTATCCTATATTTATAACTTATTCAAATCTGATTGCATTGCATTAGGTAAATGTATTCTAAAACTATAGTACTAAAAAGTGAAGAGATGCAGCGATTTGGCACTATTAAGCACATCTTTAGGCTAAATTCATGAAGGTACTATACACACACTGCAGTACCACTCTCCAGTTCAGCAAGCACGCTTACATTGCTTACATGTGCTGCCCAGTCCTCCAGCATGAAGAGCAGTAGCACACTGCAGGGCTGGCCCTGTGGCTGTGCTGAGTGCTAATCAGGCATCCCGTGATAAGAAGCATATGCTAATTATCCATGAGCTCTTTCCCCATAGCCATCTCCAGGAGGGCAACTACACAGTGTGTGTATGTGTGTGTGTGTGTGTGTTTGTATTTGTCTATGTTCATATCTGTGTGCATGTGTGTGTGTGACTGGAGGCGGGGGGGGGGGGTTCCACTGCCTACGTGAGCAGCCATGGTCTGCATGTCATGGCAGTAACTACAATTCTACTGTTCAGGAAACATGGCATACCATTACTGCAAAGAATTTATGTTCAGCAAAAAAATATCAAATTTCCCAAAAACTCTGCAAGTCCTGACTCACACCCTTGGAGAAGCACACTGAAAAAATGATATATTTTAAAAAGAGAGTATCAAAGAAATGTAGGAGGCAATTCAGAAACTGCAGGACAAACTTCAGACCTTGAGTGAAAGTTGAATATATAGCCAAGAAGGGGCCAGCCATAGAGAGCACTGATAACAACCTTATATTTCTTATAGAAAATGAACCTTACAGGTGATATACACACCTATGTGCCAGCTTTCAAATGAACAGGTAAAAATCATGGTTGGCCAGTCACTGAATGAGGTAGTATCTTCAAAAATCATTTTTCAATTAAGAATCATGTCGAGTGAATGCTTATAAGACATCAAAGGAATAGCCTTTGACATGATCAACAGTAACACCAGCAGTTTATGCCCAGTGGTTTCAAACATTAACACCTGAACAAACCTATTCCCAAATGTTTGACCTCATCATATCACACAAGTCTGGTTAAAGCCAAATGTGAATTCAATACCCTGAGTTGTGGAAATTACTGTGATGAATAATTTCCTAAAAAGTTTTCTCTTAATCATTTGCTAATAGGTTGGTCTAGAGATTACAAAGACTGCAGGGAAACCACAAAGCTGTTTAAAAGATACAAGGTAGCACACAAAACACATTGAATCCAATGAAATAAACACAAAAAAATGGTGGAATTTTGAAGAAATTTTGAAGGGAAATAAGGCAGTTACCTAACTTCTCAGAGCAGCATACACAGTCTCGGGTACTTCCTAACTGGAGAAGGGAATAAAGACATGTTGGTGAAACCAAAATGTTTTAAATGTCTGGAAGTGAGGCATATAGCTAAAATCTGTTCTTCTAATAAAGATGCTGTGTGCTATGGTGGATACATTGGGGAGTGTCAACGCATAGCTAAAAGATAACTCATACATTTTATTTTATATATTTGTTAAGTGGGTGATGCCTGTTTCAGGAATGACAGGTACCCAGAGGGAAACGCTTTCCACATTTGTAGCAAATGCTGGATCAGCTGGTAAGGTAACACATTCCAGGTTTGTAGCTGCTTCTGAATAAGCTAGTAGAATGACAAGTTACTTGCATGCAGATATGGTAAATCAGTTGCTGTCAGACATTAAAACGTGAATCAGGGGTGAAAAGGAAACAAGTATAAACTCTTGTTAATTCCATAAAATACAGTAATTTTCTTAAACTAATCAAGAATAAAATACAGAAAACAAATTTAAAAGGAAGATCCTTTATAAAAAAATAGTATAGCAAATAAAAAGCAGAGAACTGGGTGTGGTCAGTGTACATGGGAACAGAAGAGACTATACCACAGCAAAGGGTCTGCTTATATTCCTTAAGTACTTTATGGCATTGTAATTTACTGTACTGTATTATTTAATTACATTAAAGGAATATTTTTGATGTGGAAATTGTCAGATTTTTACACTAATTAAAATCTGTTTGTAATAATATGAGATATTGGTGGACATAGTACTTTATAGCAGTGTAATGTATTGTATTGCGTTCCTTTAATTTGTATTAAAAGGAAACTTTTTTGATGTAGAAATTGCCAGACTTTTTCATAAATTCCCATGTCCACTAAAATCTGTAATATGTGAGACTGGTGGACATAAGTGTCTGTGTCCGTGTGTGTGTGTGTGTGTGTGTGTGTGTGTGTGTGTGTGTGTGTGTGTGTGTGTGTGTGTGTGTGTGTGTGTGTGTGCTTAAGACCAGGAGATTGAGGTTAACCAAATTTCTCCTTTACTCACAGTTGATATATATATATATATATATATATATATATATAGTGTTTTAATGCTTTTGATGGGTACAAGTTCTGCTTAGTGTCTGCAGTGAACTTTTTCTTTTTACTTAAGCATGAACATAGCAGAAATATAGTGATGAATAAATGCTTAGTGATGTGGGCCTCTCTATTTTCAGGATTTTGATAAAGCTGCATACACTTTAGGTCATATACCTGTTTGTATTAAGCACAGCCTTTTTATAAGGCAGCTGTGCCATTTTGCTGGAGACATTTTCATGGATTTTATTACAGCTGGATCAGATGCACCGAATTTTTAGTTTGAGTGTTGTATCATTTTTCTGGTTTTAGTGTTCTTTGCTTTAGGACTCTTTTTTTTTTTTTTTTAACTTTCAGGTGGATTTGAGGTAATGGGTATTAAGTGGGTAGGTTCATTGTTTTTACTTCTGTCTTTCTGAACTACTAGTGCAGTTTGACTTTAATGTTTGTTGCAGTGATTTCCTTCAGGAAACAAGAAAATATTTTTATCCTGGTGATACCTTACCGTTCACAGCAGCTACTGGACAATATAATTAGTTTATGTAGGGAGTACAAGGTACAAACTAAGTGGAAGGGAGCTCGATTTTAATTTTTTTTTCGGATAGTAGATTTTAGTCACTGCGCATGTGTGTGTGTGTGTGTGTGTGTGTGTGTGTGTGTGTGTGTGTGTGTGTGTGTGTGTGTGTGTGTGTCTGCATGCATGTGTGCAACTGTCCTGTCTGTTCCAAACTGAACATGCCTTACTTTGAAAAATAAGTCTGGCAAAGAATTGGATGGCAGACTGCCTGTATATACAAGGTGCTGATTTTAAGGGCTTTTTTGTTTAATCCAGTTTATATGTATATTTATATACATAAAAATAAGAATATGATAGTAGCCATTTTGTCTTAATACTGACAGCTGTATTGGTAATTTATGTCATGTGACTCTGAAGGCTGTTGCTTTATGTATAAGTGAAGGTTCATTTACTGTCTGAAGAAGTTTCAAGTTAGTTGCAAGGAATTAAAATGCACACCAATTTTTGTTGTAATATACAGGTGACTAACTACTCTCATCAAATATGTCTATATATACACACAAACACACACTCATGTGTGAGTGTAGTACTATAGGTCGAATACACCCAACATCAAAAGGCAAAACTTCAACAGAAAACATTGAAAATGCTGACAGCAATACACCACTATGCTTGCAGCAAAAAAAAAAGTCTTAGCACATGCAAAATTTCAAGGTAAAAAAAAATAGAAAACTTTTTTTTTGCAAGGGGGGGTACCCCCTTGCACCCCACAACTCCTGCTAATTATATATACCAATGCCAAGATCACATAAATACAGGGTAAGGGCAAATTCCTGAACCCTGGGAACTGTGCAGTCTTGGATTACTGTCAACCAGCTGATTGTAAACTGGTCTACCCATTCGCAGGGAGCCCACATATATATATGTGTGTGTGTGTGTGTGTGTGTGTACACACACACACACACACACACATATCTATATATATATATATATATATATATATATATATATATATATATATATATATATATATATATATATATATATAGACACACCCCGGGATTCATGAAGCTCGGCGCAAGGCCGGCGTTAGGCTTGAGCCGACCATGTGGCGTGAAGATGGCACAGTAACGCCAAATGCATATTAATGAAGGCGCACTGCCACCACAGCCACGTGCATAGGAAAGGAGCATGAGTGCATAGGGCGTGTCGAAGTGCCGCACGGAGGCATGGAAATGTCAGCTGTCGATGTGCAACCTAAAATGCTTGCATATAACAATTTGCAAGCAATAGTAATCACATCTGTCAGTGTCCGTGGATACTGAAACGTATGCAAATCATGCAAGACAGTTCCGGCGAACACAAAATGAAGAAGCAAACACAAATGCACGGTAGGGAATAACGGGTCCTTATCCCGCGAACAAATGACATTGAAAACCATGTGTCCATAGGCCAACGCAGTGTAGATAGTTATACCAAGTGGAAGTGAAACGCATCATATGTTAGCGCGACGCCAATATGTACGTCCAGCCCAATGGTCAGGGTCACCTGCTGACCCATATTGTGAGGGAGGGTACACAGCTGGGCAGATGTGTCCATAACAAAAAGCACGATAAATGTAAATATCTAGCGACCGTATGACCGAATTATATCCCACAACGCATGTAATAGTCACATACAATAGGTATGTCCACATTTCACATACCAAATGTGACAGGAAATAGAATAAGCATGTAAGCAAAACAGAAGGAGCATATAAACTGCTACAACAATAAGGCAACAAGTAGGCTGAAAGGAACAGTATTATCCGTAGCATTGACTGTGGGTACGTGTTGTCCAGTACAATTGGATATGTGTCCGGAATATATCCCTTCCTGGACATAGGAAAAGGTGGCATCCTACCAATGATAAGAACAGTCGGCCAAAATCCGCACATCTGCAGTCCAAGCCGAACTTGTCAGGATGTGTCACAGTTGAACGGGTATTACCCGGGTATACCAACCATGTCATGAAAGTTAAGTATGGGCGTGTACCTATGTGCGTGAGGTATAGCATGTGGAGGGTCAAACATGGCAGGTTAGTCCACACAACCATACAGGTACCTGACATATGTAGGGTATGCAATGTGTTACCTTGACCGTGTCATGGGCCATCAACCAAAGCAGTGATGGATGGAGTGTCAGGAATATGTGTGTGTATGTGTGTGGGGTAATGGTATAATCCTCAAAGGCGACACTGTGTCGTATGCAGAATAGGTGAACCGGAGGTGTATGAGGGAGCAGCGGGTGAAGCAGAAAGAAACACAAAAACATGTATACACATCTGCAATACAACCAGACAGGCCATACTGTAGAACACAATCCCACAAACATATGAATATTAAAATGTGCGATACAAATGTACAGAAATGTTACCGGCACATACCCACAGATTGGTCCTGATGGAACTGCCCATATCAAATGCAACACACCTGGATGCATAATGGACTACCCAGCATCCCCTCCACAGCACACAACCCACCCCCATACCTGAACGTCCACCAAATCCAGCCATACTTGGCCTACTAGTTTGGTGCAGCCACATTTACACATAGTGACCACTACGCATATGTAGTAGGTAGTGTCACCCTAGGCAGTTTCAGGATTGCAAACTATGTATCACTTGCATGTAAAACCCCCAGCACATTTTCGTAATGCAGGAAGAATGGTCAGTATCGGCCTTGTTATTATCGTTCTTGTTAAATATTTGGATATCCCTCATAAGTAACCTGTGTAAACATTAGAATGGGTATGAAGACATGATGTCCAGTCCTGTAAAGATCTGGACACAAGTTGGAATGTGCAGTAGTGGTGCACGACACTGTTCAGCCCTAGGTGGTTATGCAGAACCTACTACCCAGGATCAAACACCTGCCCATGACGCACATGTCCCAACATGAATAAGCGAGAGAATATATTGCACACATTCGCATACTGGCACATGGTATAAAGGTGATGAAGGCACTGACGTAAACAGGATACCCCCTGATCCACTCTGTGAGGGACAATTAATGTGTGTGTAGGTGTGACCTGACCAACAATGATACAATGCCAAATGTCCTGTGATTGTAGGAAATAACTATGTACCATACTGCATGTAACAGTTGCCTAAAGCGGTCATGTCAGGATAGAATAAACGTAATTCGTACAAGAAACAGGCAAACAACAAAAGTGCTAAAGGTATAGGCTCACAGCTAGGAAACTAATGAATGTTCTAAACCTGCACTGACTGTGGCTATGTGTTGGCCCAAACAATCTGGTGTCCCCAGTAGGGTTACCATCTGTCCCACTTTACGGGTGACAGTCCCTCTTTGGGCAGTTGTGTCCTAACAAAAAATATTAAAAATGGCAAATGTCCAGAGATTTAGGACATAAATATAGGATATAGGACCTCCCCAGGGTTGGGAGGGTGGCCTAATGGTTAAGGTGTTTGCCTTACAAGCACAAGGTGCAAGGTTTGAGTCTCACAAGGGATAATTGGCTAAGCTTAAAATGGCTTGCAAGGGCAGTTAGCTTAGTATTAATCTATGAACCTATGAATCTATATGTTATGTAATAGTTGCATAAAATTTCTGTATCTAAAATACCTAAATGTTACAAGAAACAGAATAAGCAACTAAACCACTACAAGAATAGGCTTTAATGTAGGCAAATAAGTAAAGTTCTATCCTTTGTATTGACCGTGGGTATGTGTCGGCCTGTACAATCTGATGCGTGTTCTGAAAATGTCCCATTCTGGCCATTTGAAAAGGTGGCAACTCTAGTCCCCAGAATATATCCCAACCTGTACATATGACAATGTCAATGCTATCAATGGTCAGAGCATTCGCACAATAACTGGCCAGCCTCTTAACCACTCACAAAGCCAGTGACCTTTGGAGGAAAGGTGTTGAATGAGAATGACTATTTACAACAATGAAGAGTAATAGACGCATTTAACTGCAGAAAATTAGTAGTATTACGAATCTGTCAACACGTTCCACGTTAATAGTACTAATATGGTAGAAGTGTCGGTGATTGTCCCTGAGTTGTCATAGTCTTGTCTCTGTAGAAACGAGTCCCCAAGTATCACAGAGGTCTGTACACATAAGTACACCAACCAACTGTCACATCTGTTGACAGGACTATTGCATACCTGTATTGAATTTACAACTGATGTCCAGAATAATATTCATTGTATCTATAAATGAATGAAATAGTCAAATGGGAAGGGAAACACTTGGAAACCCCCCTGATTCTGAAGAAATGTGTCCTCGATTGGTGGAGAGGACTGATATTGTCAAATGAGATATGCCTAATGAGGGACTGTCCCATGCAAAGTGGGAAAGGTGTCACTCCTACAGTCTCCCGTAGTGCAATCTGAAAGGTGGAAAACGTACAGTAGGTATGCGGTAGCATGACTCCACGAACAACTGCGTTAACAAAATCATAGTCACATGTCAGCATTGCAGAGTATCGGTTCCCATGTATCAGGCAGATGGAAGCAGATCGTATGAGGAACACGCATATAATATGATTACGTCACTGGACAGGCCGCCAAGTCCATACAGTCGAATGCCTGCCGTCGCCAAATGGTTACACATACCTGATACTGTAGTCATGTAGTCCGATGTAATACGCATCACAAGGGATCACACACACCCAGAGTGAGTGACAAATGTAAGCAGAAATGTTGGTGAGCGTGTGGCTGTAAGCGTGTTTGTCTACCAGTATGCCAGTAGTGCACTGTCAAAGAAATATGGAGTCTAAACGTGTATAAGGTGCTGTGACCAGAGGTCAGCAGTGCTTAACACTGTGCAAACCCATGCACAACTGCTCAAACCTGCTGGAATGTGCCTTACCCAGTCCGTATCCAAAGGCGTTGGTCTGTCCGCAAACAAATAACCGTCCTATTCACGTGTTGGTAGCAGTACCCTGCGCACATAGCTCATGTGAATTAACAAAAGACCATGGCATATGTACAGACAATAGACCACACACACACCATACAGTGCAGTCATCCAACAGTATAGCAATGTACTGGCAGATATGTCCGGACCACTGGTGTATGGATGCCTGGCCGTCCTGTGTTTCAGTGTGTGAGCATGCCCAGTATGACTGTTACGCATGTTGTCGACCGACATTACCATTATACAGTCATGTGTGTGAGCATGCCAAGTATGGTCAACTGTATCGCAAGTGTCACATGCCCAGATAGTTAGTACTGTGTTGCTGACCCCTCCATTCTACACAGGCAGGTGTCATGCTGTGTCTGCAGTGTAGCTAATGGTCATGTGGCATTGAAAGTTGCTACATGTCTGCATAATGTGGAGGGACATCCAACCACAACCACAGTCCTATACAGCACCGTAGGTGGCGCACATGACTCTCACATGTGTAGGTTTGACGAGGGGCACAGCTGACAGTTGTACACATCTGCCGCTACTGTACTGGCATGCCAGGTACTCCATGTCAGTGTGTGGACCTACCTAAATTGCTGGTTGGAGGGATACCAGTGTACGTCAGTTCTTAGCTTTAAATACCAGCACAGTGGTGTTGGACGTCCTAGCTTACACAACCTACATCAAACTGCTTGGCCTGCTGTAATCTGTGTGTGTCTTAGGGGTTTGGGGTCATTCATTGGGCATATCCATAGGCCATCGTATATCATTTGTCTGTATTGGTCCACATCTGTCCAGCTGCATGGAACATGTGTGGGCTGTAAGGACACACATGATGGTCAGCCCATAATATGCAGTGGGTTAGGACACCCTGTGTACTACTGGCTACCATTGTGACCCCCGTATGTGCTACAGAGGTCATGGTGCCACTATGGATGTGTACTGTCTGCTGCCCTAACATTCGGCCACCACAGTCACTTGTATGCTCACATACATACCATAGCAATGGGTAAATACACATTCTAATACAACTGCCAAGTGTTAGGTCAATAGACATACCCTGGGTGTTTTCTGGACTTGAGGACGGTGCTGGAGGGCTGCCTATGTCGGATGCACACAGTGCACCTCCTATACATGGCCGAGCACAGGTACTGTCATGTTTGCCATCCATTGTACTGTGTGCGGGTCAGAGAGGGGAAATCCGTGGGTATCTACTGTGTCAGTGCATATGCCTTGTGTTGCCTCTTTGCCAAGGGCAGGTCATACTGTGCACGGGCTTTCGCCGACTGTGCCCTGCTCAGGTAGTTCCTTCACCAAGTCACATTGTGCCTGTAGAAGCCTTGGCAGTGGTGTTGGGCTGTGTGGCCCTGCCCCATGCTGTACCTGCTGCAACTGTTACTGCAGGATAAGATTGTGTAGCATAGTAAATACCATAACAACTTGTATGCATGTAGCTAGTGAATACTGCAGGGTTCCACCGGATATGTCCGGATACCAGAACCATGAACTAAGCATCCCAAACACATGCACAATTATATGTCTTGCCTGTACATCCACCTCATTATGGTGTGAGTGTTCAGGTGTGTGTGCATTGCTGATGGGTGTCATCAGCCACGACACCATTGTTTACCAGCATCCCCCACTAGGAGACTGTAGGGGATGTCCATATTGGCATTGGTGTGGTACAGCTGTGTCAGAAGCCATATATCGGAATCATCATAGCTTCCAGGGCAGACAGCACACACATTCAATCTCATGCCCTAGCTGTTGGAGGGTATGCCCCTGTAGTGACTGTAGGCCCTACCCCGCTCACCGGGTGGTGCTTTGATGTGTATGTGTGTGTAGGCTATAGCACCCAGTACCCCAGGGTAGTCATCCATGTGGTTGAACTGATGCATATTTCTGGTCTACTAATCACGTGTGTTGAGGACATGTACATGCTCACTAGAATGTGTTGACATGGCGTCTGTGAACTGGTGCAACACTCTGGATGCAGATGCCTGTGAGATACCCATGATATCCCCAGTTGTGCTGTGTGAGGTACCTGTGGCTAGTACACCTAGGCCAACACATACCATGGTATCTACTGTGATGGGTTTCCCTCGGCCTGTTTGATGTGTCAGGTGTGGCAGGCACAGGTCAACAAGCCGCTGTAAGAGGTCTCTGTCCACCCCATAGTGCTCCACCATCCCCAGCCCATGTGGCCCCTAGTAATTCACCCTGGGTCTATAAAGTCTTATGTCACCCCAGTAAGGGTTGTTCGGCAGCATACACATCCTCACTGCCCCAGCCTCCTGCACATGTTGGTATATGTTGCCTGCTGCAGCCCTTCTCATTTGGACTGTGTCATGAAATGTCCCCGCAGGTATACACCGGTGGTGCAGAGTGTGGAAGAAACCTGTGTGTATGCTGCTTGCTCATATTACCGTACTGTTCAGGTGTGGGCTTGCCATGTCATCTGCTGATTGTGCTGATCATCACCTGTTTGTGCAGCCTGTACACTCTGACTACCCCACCACTGCTGTCATCCCTCCCAATGTCACCAGGCAGGTATAGACACACCCCTAGCTTAGGCGTGCTAAGGCAGGAGCACTCTCGTGGCACAGTTCTGCAATGTACTTACAGTATGCCTGACCACCCTCCCATGCTGTCAACTATATTCGAGCCCTGCACCCAGCTGACTGCACACATACACTCCAGGGACCTGCATCACACCCTGGTGATAAATGGGATACACTATTGTCAACCTCATCTGCATAGTATAGTCTTCTAATGAATAGTTATATGACCCATACCGAACCTCCAAATTAATAACCACTGCTTAGTGTCGCTCAGATCCATACACACCTGATAACAGGTGCCTTACTATCACCATATTCAATGTCCCATGGTCTTCCCAGCAACAAAATACCCAGTGTCTACATGACTACAACCCAGGACCCTGCACACAACAGACGATGTGTATTACCACTATGCCATGGCAGATATACATAGATCTCAGGTTATCACATACAGATCATCCGGCACAAACATTCAATAGTGCTGATGTCCCCAGATATATATGTTCACATCTATGTCTATCTCTATATCTACATATATCATATATATTATTTGTATACATATATACATGGACACACACACACACACACATATATATATATATATATATATATATATATATATATATATATATATATATATATATATATATATATATACACACACATACACACATATACATGTACACACATATGTAGATATTGCATTTATATCACAACAGCGGACCACATGACAGCAAAGGATTAGATAGGAATGAAAAGGAAACTACATGTGCCACCTGCATCATGTAGTGTTGTTACTATCAAGGCATGTGTGTTTTGTTGCGTCACACAGGTCAGACCGTATCAAGGGTAAGAGTAGGGCTGCTGACATTTACTCACCAGACCTATTGGAGAATGTATGTGTTGACAACCCAGTGTGTTGGCAGAATATGTGGGCTGTGGACACTATATAGGTCAGCAACAAAACGCACCCCGCAGCTAGCCACCCACAGATACCAACACATACGGTATAACTGCCAAACACACACACCTGCCATGCCTTGGAATCGAACACCTACCTGTTTAGTCTACCACACTACAGCATTATGCTGTAACAGAACGCACTACCGAGTTTCAGCATCACCGCACTCCCACAGGCATACTTCTAGGTGGATGACATCAGCAAAGGCAAAGATGCCGATAGGGAATGTATGGGGAGTGAGCCGTCTAAAAGCATTACTCTTTCCCCAGGCAACTGGAAACACACACACACACGCACACTTGGCAGGGCTGGGAGTCGAACATACACCTAACTACCTTATCACACTACAGCATTACGCAATTACAGAACGTACTATCGAGATTACTGGAACACAGCACTCCCAGAGGCATACTTCTAGGTGGATGACATCATCCTCAAAGGCAAAGACGCCGATAGGGAATGTATGGGGAGTGAGCCATCTAAAAGCATTACTCCGTCCCCAGGCAGCTGGAAACACACACACACACACACACACACACACACACACACACTTGGCAGGGCTGGAAGTCGAACATACACCTAACTACCTTATCACATTACAGCATTATGCAGTTACAGAATGCGCTACCAAGATTACTGGAACACAGCACTCCCAGAGGCATACTTCTAGGTGGATGACATCATCCGCAAAGGCAAAAACACCAATAGGGAATGTATGGGGAGAGAGCCGTCTAAAAGAATTACTCTGTCCCCAGGCAGCTGGAAACACACACACACACACACACACTTGGCAGGGCTGGGAGTTGAACATACACCTAACTACCTTATCACACTACAGCATTACGCAGTTACAAAATGCACTACTGAGATTACTGGAACACAGCACTCCCAGAGGCATACTTCTAGGTGGATGACATCATCCGCAAAGGCAAAGACGCCGATAGGGAATGTATAGGGAGTGAGCTGTCTAAAAGCATTACTCTGTCCCCAGGCAGCTGGAAACACACACACACACACAGACACACACACTTGGCAGGGATGGGAGTCAAGCATACACCTAACTCCCTTATCACACTACAGCATTACGTAGTTACAGAATGCGCTACCGAGATTACTGGAATGCAGCACTCCCAGAGGCATACTTCTAGGTGGATGACATCATCCGCAAAGGCAAAGATGCCAATAGGAAATGTATGGGGAGTGAGCCATCTAAAAGCATTACTCTGTCCCCAGGCAGCTGGAAACACACACACACACACACACACACACACACACACACACACACACACACACACACACACACACACACGGCAGGGCTGGGAGTCGAGCATACACCTAACTCCCTTATCACACTACAGCATTACGCAGTTACAGAATGTGCTACCGAGATTACTGGAATGCAGCACTCCCAGAGGCATACTTCTAGGTGGATGACATCATCCGCAAAGGCAAAGATGCCGATAGGGAATGTATGGGGAGTGAGCCATCTAAAAGCATTACTCTGTCCTCAGGCAGCTGGAAAAACACACACACACACTTGGCAGGGCTGGGAGTCGAACATACACCTAACTACCTTATCACACTACAGCATTACGCAGTTACAGAATGCGCTACTGAGATTACTGGAACACAGCATTCCCAGAGGCATACTTCTAGGTGGATGACATCATCCGCAAAGGCAAAGACACTGATAGGGAATGTATAGAGAGTGAGCAGTCTAAAAGCATATTACTGTCCCAAGGTAGATATAGACAAACACACAGCAGTGGTGTGCGCGGGACAACTGCCTATCTACGGAGCACTATAACAACACTACATAGATATGAGATGCACCACAGACAGTACACCCTTCAAGACAGTCAACCAGTGTGTTCAATGTAGGAATCCATCCTGACGTGGGGCATGGACATCTATTGCCTGGATGACCACCATCGCTATACAGTATGTCAATGCCATGCCCATACACAGATGCACATAACCGACACAAGGTGTCACTGGGCATGCTCACGCACTTAGTATCACATGTCTGTTTGGAATGTACTGTGTGTCCATCTACACAACAGCGTACTGGGCATGCTTACACACTTAGTAGTAGCGAAGGGCTGTCTTGCATGCACATGGATTCTAAACACAAAAGGGCACAGTTTGGAATGTACTGTGTGTCCATCTACACAACGGTGTACTGGGCATGCTCACACACTTAGTAGTAGCGAAGAGATAGCTTGCATGCACATGGATTCTAAACATGGAAGGGCACAGTTTGGTGTTACTGTCCCCATGTACATGAAGGTCACTCACATGTACTGACCAGTACACACTCAAGAGCCATCACAGATGTCTCAGGTGCATATCACAGTGGTAAATGTCGCATTCTACTATGTAGCCCTCAGCCATCACCATGTCCTTGGACCAGCAACACACATCCATACATTACTACAACACCATGTGACTCATGACCAGTGGACTGTACATAGGTCTACAGCAACTGTGCAGACTACACATGTACTGACAGGGTTCCATCATGTGTTATGCAATGCAATGATACCACTGTTCATAACCAGGTCGGCTCTACACATAACAGGGGCCCTGGGTCTTACACAGCTGTAACAGATGACTGTCGCTGTACACCAAAGAACACTCATGTTTGGATATGACATACATGTAATTGCAGTGGATATGTACATGGACCACACACACATAACACATATGTACATAGCATAGCTTTTGCTGTCCTCCATGCAGACAAGTGGCTACAGCAATCACACGCATGCACATGGAAGGTAGGTCCATGGCTGTTGAATGCTAACAGTACATAAGGTAGCAATGTTGACCGAGGTAACATTCCCTCTGTACTCGTTACCCATGACAACCAACATATCATACAACAGTCTATGTGTTATGTATGTCATCACACATGTCAACCAATTGCAATGCATACAAACATGGCTACATGACAGGCATGTAGGACCAACACACATGTTCATGTAGTGGTGTGCATGCAGCTACCATGCATGTGCAGAAGCTGATGTATGCAATTAATCTGTGCCTAACTACAACATGCAGTTGCAATGCAGCCCCATCATTGACACCTGTATATGGTGAAATGCTGACAGTATGGTAGGATGTACATCAGGTATGGATGGATGTGTGTACATAAAGTGGTGTTCCACCTTTGCAGATGGATGTTTGCCGAAGACGGCTCACAGGTGTGTCACAAGCCATCCTACCATTACATGTGCAAACAGTATGCTATGTTACTGTTACTTGAAGGTGAAGACATACAACCTACACAGCGGTCAGGGTGTTACTGACTGTAAATCACTTGACACCTGTAACACTTACATCCTCCCGTGTGCATATAGCAGCACAATTGCCGAAGGTAGCATTGGTACACATAATGCGGCCAATACTGCTGCATGTCTGTCAGACGTATCATCATATAGCAGGTGTATCATTCACAGTACTGCCATGTGTGTTTTCTTGCGTGACCATATATGCTACGTATGGTGGGGAATACATTCCAATTATTACACACCCCTGTACACTGTTGTAGAGATGTGTACATACTGCAGTGTAGAAAGCATAACGTAGGCAGGGGTGGTGTGTGTGTATCACACACATGTCAGCTATCTGTATGTGAATGACATCTGTGGACTCCACAGTGTGTGTGTGTGTGTGTGTGTGTGTGTGTGTGTGTGTGTGTGTGTGTGTGTGTGTATGTATGTATGGCTGTCTGGTGCATGGAGTGAGGGTGTATGCTACCATACAGAACAGACAGAATCCCTAACCCCTCATAGTGATGCAGTCTACTACCCTGTTGATGCAATCGGTCTCAGCCTTACTGGCTACCTGTACATGTTCATTCTCTGTGTCGCGTCGTGTGGGTGCACAGTACTGTGAGGGTGATTACCACATAGGCAGGGGTCCTCACCTCAACACTATCGAGTGTGCGTTATAATGTTGTTGACCCCGTGAGTGTAGGCATGTTACTGTGTGTTTCTGTGTATGTCTGTGTGTGTTCTCATCCTGTAATGTGACAGGGTATTACTGCTACACAGTGAGGCCTCATGCTATCAAATGGCCTCCAATGTTATCATCGGCTAGACCGCTGTGTAAACCCCCTGAACCATGTCACCATACCTGTGATGTGACCTGGTATGGATGTCACGTCTCTAGCTACTGTAGCCTATTAAACAGCCCACATGCTTCTGGATCAGTAGATGTGTGGACATCTGTGGAATGGTAGCCTTTCTAACAGTGAGGTTGAGGCTACGTATAGCATGCTGGTATTGCCATACATGCCTGTGAGTACTCCACATTTACATATGTGAAACTGCAAACACTGCTACTTATTGGCACATGCAAGTAGACCTTAAGGAGGGAAGCAGGGCATCATTACCAGCATGCTGTTACTGTTGTTACCAAGACACATACTGTGAACATACAACAATGCACTCCAACTGCAAACACTGTAACGTAATGGCACATGCAATTAGACCTTAAGGAGGGAAGCAGGGCATAATTACCAACATGCTGTTACCGTTGTTACCAAGACACATACTGTGAACATATAACAATGCATTATAAACCTTACTATATGGTATGTCTGGTGCGTGTCAATAGTACACAACTAATGTAATATACACTTATCTCACTATTCTGTTCACCCTGTGCATCAGACCATATGAGCATGCCCCTGCACCGATGGTGTGGATGACAGGGATGCGGCACAGGTATCATCATATGCACAGGGTGATAATGTTTGCCAGGGGCATAGGCCACACCAGTGGATGACATCATGTGTGTGGGTAAGGTCCGGTGATCTGATTGGACATGTGTGGTCATTATGCATGTGGGTGATGTGGTGCCCTACAGATGTTTCTCCTGTGTGCGTGTATGTGTGCACACAGTTCTGCCTTTTGTCAGGCCTACACAGGGGTATTATTGACAGCTCCAGATTGTACAGACCAGGATGTACAGCTCATTGTGTCCGGCCATGGCCACGGCACCTGTGCCTGCCAGGGGTTGCACGGGCACTACCAGGTGGAGGTACAGATTGGCTACTGTCCGATGACACTTGTCCACTGGAACCGTGTCCCTGGTGGGAATGTCCAGAGCCACATCCACGTGGTCTGCTGTGTCCTGGTGTGGACAGCGCAGCACCAGCTGCACTGCTACTGCTACCGGCACTATGGGAGCGGGCATGTGAAGTGGCTCATTCAAGTTGACCTGCACTAGGTGGTGTAGTTGGCCTACATCCACATGGCCTACACCTCCCTCCTACCAGATGTTCCAACACAGACAGCTCACGGATTGCCATGCCACGGTCAAGGATCCCAACCATGTCACCCAATCGCCTGTCCAGAACATCAGCAATCTGCTGTTGAGCATTTGCCAATGCCTGGATGTTGTCGTTTAGACTACGGATAGCAGACCTCTGAAGCCTCTGCCCTTCTCTGTTCTGCCATTCAGCACGTGCCTGTGCTGCCATTACAGTCTGGAACATGCATCTGGTGACACCAGCTGCTGTGCTCTGTCCTGCAGGTGCATGTCTGCTAGAGGTCCTCCTACGAGTAGCACTGGCCACATGCCTGTGTGGCACATCTGCAGTCATTACACTGACACCATGGTGTGGAGACACACCTTCTGTAGCCACCACACTTTCCTGTTCCAAGTTAATACATGCTGACTGTCCTTCCTCTATGGCCACTGGTGATGGGGTATGTGGTGGCATGAGAACTGTGTGTGGGGAAGAGGGGGACATAGCTGGGATGGCAACCATTTGCACAGATTCAGTCCCTGATAACCCAGCCTGTACCTCATGCATATGTTTATCACTGCTAGTATCTGTGGGGACACTAACATCAGATGGACCACAGGAGGGTAACACACCTACATCACCTGTGAATGCAAAGAAAGATTCTACATTACAATAGACACACACACACACACACAGACACACCATGCATGTGATTTGACAAACGGCATGCAGCATGCATGTGATACAGCAGACGGCATGCAGCTCAGACATTAATAGTGCTAATTAGCATATCTCCCTGGGTTGCACACAACAACAAGCAGGTGTTATATCAGTAGCCATGCAGTTCACACAATCATGGTAGTAAGCATGCATCCCTGTGATACACCATGTGGACCAGCATAGGTTAACAGTACACATGGCTGAAGTGACCTTGTCATGTAATCTGCTGACGTGTGCATTGACATGCGTATATGTCTGACACAATGGTGTCCTGGCACATGTACAGCATTGTAATGGGTATCAGATTGCAGTGTTGTCTGTATGCCCTACAGATAGGATGCACTTTTAGCAAATGTGCATTAGCATTGAAGGGTAGTGTGAAGCGTCTACATTGCTATACAGTGTGAAGTAAAGACACTGTGCCATTGCATGGCATCATGAGGCATCTATATTGCTATACAGTGTGTAATACGCACAGAGTGCATAGCCATAACTGTGTGCATACACATTACATAACTGTGGATTGTGACCCACGTCACTGAGGTGTATACACACCAAACCATGCTGTGTCATGTGACAGGTCACTGGAAGACCTATGGATGACACCCCTGCACGACTACTACAAAGTCATAGCTGCCTAGCAACCATGTCCACACATGGTAGACTTGTCAATACACCATGTTCCATATGATATTAATGTACCACACACACAAGGTGTACGATTGTCAGTGATGTCCTAAAGCAGCAAGGGAAATGTAGGATATCTGTGGCCTGATGTGGTGTCAATGTCTGTGGAAGCTGTACAGGTGACTACTGTCATGCTATGACACAGTCGTGATGTTCAACACATCTTATACGGTCGAATTAAGTGACACCTCCACTAGCTGTGCACAGGCTTTTAGAATGTCCAGTGATCCACATCAACTATATAATCAGTCAACTAAGGCTATAATTGGACCATGTGTGGACAATGTGCAACAGGGTGCATACACATCACAACTACTATGTGTCTACATGTCTCTGGCCATCCTCCATGACCAAGTGTGAATATGTGTTGGCCAACTGTTGTGATGGCTGTCTATCTCACATGTCTGTGTTGTTCCATATGACATACACCCATAGATGTCAGATATGTCACTGTCCACAGGGCTATGCAGACAACAGGTTGTAGGTTTGGTATGTATTATGGGATAGTGAGACAATATTGCAGCCGGAACACTACATGCTTGGGACATGTCAGATGGCACATCACAATGTGTGCACCCATTGCTGGGGCATATTACACAATGGTGATGCCTGTGGGCTGCTCATATCCCAGCTCACTGTGTGGTACTGTTTGCATACCACACATGTGTTGTTCCAATGTATAGTACATATGCCTACATTGAACACCTCCACCGTTGTATGCACAGCTGTCCACACATCTAGCAATGACAGATACTGTGGTTTCATGTCGGTGTTTCATTTAGTTTGTATATATTGCACATGGGTAGCCAGTGTGAATGATGACAGATGCGACCTGTATATCGTGACTGGACCATACATTATGTGTACATGTGTTAACTGGCCACATGGTGTATAGATATATGCATTAACATGCCTGATACTGATAGCTGTCTCACCTGCAACGGACTGATGTCTGTGCGGCACGCCAGAGGTACCTGTATAGGGGTGACACAGCAGTTTGAACATTACCCATGACTGTATGACAGCCACAGGGCACTGTGCATGTTAACACATTTGCCTGTACAATAGCATATAGTATGCACATGTGTGCATACACAGGGTAGCATACTGTAGTATGCGGCATGTGTGTAAACATACCTTGCATATGATGTTACATTACATATTGTACAGTGACACATGCAACTAAATGGGATATAATAGTCATATGTGCAGTAGTGACTTACCAGGCAACTCCAGGCTCATTGGTTGGGAGACACCCACCTCCACGATGGCAGCTAGTGTTTGTGGATGCTGTTCTGAGGGTGTCCCCAGGCTGGCCAGTAGCTCCTTGGTGGGTGTGAGTGGGGGCTGGGTTGGTGGCCCACCACCTGTTCCACCTTGTTCCCTGGCGATTGCATTGGCACACTGTTTTGCATGTTGTATCAGGTCCGTGCAGTGTCTGCGCACCTGCTGGTAGGTGCGGTTATGGCCACCCACATCATTAACCCTCCTGCAGAGGTCCTGCCACAGGTCGTCACGCTGCTGGGCATGCTGTGGCACATGGGTGAACAACACCTCATAGTTCTCATGGAGGTACGGGATGAGGGCATCATCCTCCAGGTGGCTATATGCTGGCAGGCATGAATGAGGCATTATCTGGAAGACATAATGATGGAGACAGGTCACAGTATCACAGAGATTTACAGAGATACAGCTGCACATACATTTATATTAAATCTAGTACATCTGAACAGTTATCTTTGCAAATCGTCATGACACTGACATGACTGACATGTTTGGGTCGCACACATGTAACACCCGTTATGCATTGGATATCATCACCATATATGTGTGTCACCTCATTACATTGTTCATAAACCATGTGAATGCTGTCTAGATGTGGGCATGTCTGTTTGCCTGTACTGGTGTTCTTACCTATCAGCACATGCCTGGGTGTGTCCACAGTAATGCTGTTGACCTTGATGCTGTGTATATGTCACATATCGACACATACACTGCCTTAATGGACATGAGCAGTGACAATGCACACATACGCACGGAAACCTTTACATGCATGTGTTTTGCCATATACATCTACACGGCACTGTACAGCAGTTCAACATCCTGCCATGTATCGCCTGTGTTGCACATGTGATAGACATGGGACAATGGCTAGCTGGACGTCATTCGCAGGGATGGTTCTCAACTATAGCATGTACGGGCAAGGTTTTCTAGCTGTATCCGACAGCCATTTTGCCACCGCGAGGTGTATCAGTACCACATTACTGATCCAGACAGTTATCTACCATGCGGTCATCGCACCATGTATGACAGAGATGACATGTGCAGCTTTGATGGACAGGGTTGCATGGTATGGCAGGAGTATGTAACATGTATGGCACAGGGATCTGTCCAGCATGTGGCGATCCTTGTAGTAGGACGGTGGCTGTCCATGACATATGTCTTTCAGATTAGGATATGTATGTGTAACATGTCCAACATCACAGTGTAGCACGTCTTTATGCAAGGTAGCCAGCATGCTGCATACTGGAGGTGAGGATTGTGAAGGCTGGTATCGCCCATCCACACATGGCCAATACCCCTTAAAGGTGATATGTGATCCGATATTGGTCACCCGAGTGCTGAGTATGCCTGTCCAATGATCTCCATGCTCATGGATGGCACCCTGTCATGATATGGGTGCCTCGTATGACTACCTAATAGGCCTGGAGATGTCACCAACTCAGGGAGGTGAACTGCACAGCACCATCCCTTACACAGTGTCCATAATGTTGACCGCTGCCTAGGTGGTAGTTAATGGGTACAGTGTTATTCACCTAGCGGTGACAATGCTATTATCAGCTGTCAGATTGTGCATATATGTCACACACCTCACCCACACAGCCCATTCTGTATGTTGTCCACAACACTGAGACAGCTATTGCGCCTAGGTCATGGCCATTCACATCCTTACATACACAGATACCTCCCATTTGTCTGTGTGGTATGGGCTACAATGAGGGGGGAGTACACAACATTAACCCTGTTTTACTGTAGCTGCCACTGGTGTGATATGCACGTCACTCAGACACGTTTTGTAGTGTTGCTTCTGTCAACAGGCCACTGGTAGAACACTCCTGTGACATACAAAGGTACATCTAGTATACTCAGTGTAGCTGGAACAAGGTACAGGTGTTGATGTCCTATGACCTGTCACAGGTATGCTATGCAGTATGAAATCAGCCGTACTGTGCTAACATCTACGTTGATAAAGATTCATAGACTTGCAGACCATACTCAGCAGGGTAATAGTGCAGTGCCGCCAATTATGACTGTCGTCTCCACTTGTGAGTTGCAGTGGGTTGATATTATCCAACACCCTATCTGTATTGCATATTCATGCTCAGCACTTGTTCAGAACATGTAAGCACTTCATGAGCTACTAATTACTATAGCACCCATTCCAACTCATTTCTTACAAGTACACTGTCTGTCCTTACATTTCCAGCTTGCTTACAGTACAACAGCTGTTGTACACATGTAACTCACATATCTTGTGAGACATGGTTGAATATACAGGCATGTCCAAGTGTCACTTACCAGTGCTATTGCCTGTCTATATGATGAATATGGCAAGCATGTGGCAATAGAGCAATTGTCTCATGTACACAGTCAATGCTCACCTCCCAACATACGACACTACAGCCTGTGGGAGATGCACATATGTAGCCATGCTGGGGGTAATGCTCTCACCAACCCAGACTGAACCTGACATTCATGTGGGGACGTTTAACATTTGCAACACACCCCACTCATCACATAGTCTCACTAGATCTCCACCACCACAGGCCACACATAGTATGAGTACGACATTTGCAGAACCTCTCCATACTCTGTGTAGGCACCAGAGGCAGCCCCCATTACCAAACACAACAATTACTTATAGCCCACAAACTCATGTGTGCCCATCAACTACAGTCAATGGGGTGTTATAACATACCCAACACACCAGTCATAGGTGACTCTGTAGGCGGTCACACTGATACACCAGGGATCACTGCAGTGGCTGTACTGTACAGTGGTGCAGGTAACACATGGCTCTGCTGTTCACAGACAGGACACTACCCTAGAGAGGTGCCGCCGGTGTAAACACTGTAGTTGGGCTTACACATAGACTTGCCAGACAGCATAGTACCTCACTATGAACCTGTGAAGCTATTACATGTCCTTTGTGCATGGTTAATTGAGTAGCTCTTCCATTTCGATTAGCTATCATGCTGTTACAGTGTCCCGTGACTACAAGCCATATGTATCCTGTTATTGTGTATTGTACATGCCAATAGACGATACCTTTTGTTTGCATGATATAACAGTTATGCTGTGTAGAATATCTGACATGTCCACCTACAATACTGTACATTACACATATTTTACACATTATCCCATAATGCAAAGCATGCTTGCACAGCAGGACCACCTTAGGCATGTTATTGTCATTATATTCCCATACACATGCCTACTGTGACAGTATATCAACATATACTATCCCCTGCTATGGCACGTACTTGTTGGACATACCCTACCACTGACGGCGGGTGGTGTGGAATTGTTCTGTTTAAAGCCCTCATGTAACAGCCCTTGTGGTGTATGTGATGTTTACCTTGTGGCCCATAGCAGGACACACAATTTCTACAAGTGTTACTATGCTCAACAAGACATCACTACATAATACCTTTTCCCACTTTATGCATTGCGTACACTTTTAATTAATACAAAACAGGCTCTACATACACTAACATACTGAGTGTTCTACATACCTTGTTAGCGTTCCGAATCTTCGTATATATCTCTCTTACACCTTTACTGTTTAAACAGTTCTATGGTATGAGTGTATGGCAAGTCATCCTTATATACGTCGATACCTGTAACATGTGGTTTCCTGCCACCAATTGGTGTTCCTGAGTAAATTACTACATGCACATCAGCTGTGCAGCTACTCCATTCACCAATTACGCGGCAACAGTGGGGTATAATTTAATTCTCCACTTGGGTGTTGCCCTTTTGCCCTACCATCAGGGAGACTGCCTGTATGTGTTTTGTTGTGAGGAATTACAACTGCTATTTGTAGAGACACAGATATTTTGAATTCATGTCCCCTGTGGATTGTGTGTGACGGCTAGAGTATGTGGTTCTACATGTGAGTGTACCTGTCATCTCAACCGTCTGATAAGGGACTATTGCAAACAAAACCTGTAACATCGCCGTCTCTTCCATTATACAACAGCTATGATTTCACATGGCGCCTTTACAAATGTGTCTCTCATAAGGTATGTTAACACTTCTGCAGATGTAATTGAGTGAGTGGATGTTTGTGATGTTATTACAGTCTGTATTGCAATTGTTTCGGGTGTGGGGGAGATGTAGGTGGGTGTACATAGCATATACAGGTTTGTGGGGACTGCATTTCTACATATTCCATATATGTGTGTGGGTTCCTTCCCTAATTGAAGACCTATCACTTAGTAGACTGAACTATGGTTGTTACGGGCTTATACATTGAGCCATTGTTAATTGGTTTCTATATAGTATGCAGGTGAGGTTGATACTTCCATACATCTGGAAATAGAGTGATATGTAAAGGAATGTTACTAAATGACAGCTGTCTCGTGTATTTCTGTCACAGATATTTGCACTCATTGCAGTTGTGTTGGTGACTGAACCTCTTTGGCATGGGTTGCCACCTTTTCAAATGGCCATAGTGGGACATTTGCAGGACACACATCATTGTTTACAGGCTGACACATACCCATGGTCAGTACACAGGATAAAACATACTTTTATCCTGAATACATACTTATTCTTGTAGCACTTTAGCTACTTATGTTTCATGTAACATTTACGTTTTGTAGATACAGGCATAACTATTTAATGCAACTATTACATAATATATGGGACATAATTATGTCCTACAATCTCGGACATTTGCCCTTTTTAATATTTTTTGTCAGGACACAACTGCCCAGGGAGGGGCTGTCCCTCTTAAAGTGGGACAGATGATAACCGTATGCCTACGGCCAGCTATAACCACACCTACCATAATGATCTACCTCTGAGTTAGCTCTAACAGACACACGATGCAAACACACACACATTACAGTCCCATGGAAATGCACACGGCACCCTCAATACACACATACACAGACTACAGCAATCACAAACACAGTTGAACACAGTACCTACGTGGACCGCAACACTGGCAGCGATAACTAAATGTCCCTTAATATCGTGATAATATTACACGCGGTTCCAGTGTTCTGGTACTGTGTTCTTTCGGTCTTTAAACCTCGTGATTATGCGTGTCGGTATGTGACACATTCCATAGTTGGCAGTATCCTATTTATTTCTACCTCCATGGTTGTGTACATGTTTTTGACCTATCTATATACTTGCAGATATAGGTGAATCCGTATATATCAACATACATCTCACTATCACCCTTTCTATCTCTATTATATATGTGTGTGTGTGTGTATATATATATATATATATATATATATATATATATATATATATATATATGAGAGAGAGTGAGAGGGAGAATACACCTTTCATTGTGTACATGTCAGTGTATACTGTTTCCTGGACTACGCACGTTTGTGTTTGAACCTGTCACATTACACACCTGCCATTGGTACATCTTGGGTAGCTTAGTGTTAGGTGATTGTGTACATGATTGCATGTTCTACTCCTGGCAGTGGTTGTTTTACCCTTCAGAGCAGGCACTATTAGTACAGGGGTGAATAATGCTAGTTTCACCTGTTCTGGACATCATTGACCGTGATCTGCGCAATATTCAGAGAAGCTTAGCCCTGTTTCGCGCATATCCATATAGTCATGTTTAAACTACGCTTACCAGCACTGGGCAATGCATATTCCCGCTAGCATGTGGTAAACCTGATCTGATGACCTGCATCCAACATCCATTATTCGTGCCTTCGGGATTACGTAATGTCCCTTGCAGGACATGGTACTGGGAACATGCACGACAGTCAGTGCATTTACCACTTGGGCATCTGGGATCTGTACACGTGTTATGGCGATTTGTATGTGGACTGTACTATGGCTATTACTCCATACTGCAATCAAATGGGTAACTCAGTTAGTTTACATATGGATGAGACCTATTAATGATATGTCCAAGTGATGTTTAATGGATGTCCTCCAGCATTGGGAATGTATGTCACAGTGAGCCACACACTATAATGTGCTACACCTTCACACAACCATAGGTGGAGCATGCTGGGGTGACAGATACCTGTCATGGGTACACCCCATGCTTTGCCACTACATCCATGATTACATTGTATGGAGCCCCTCATTAACACACCAGGGAATCCATGCAGAGTGTGTGGGGAACAGTGATTACACACATGGATCGTGCAATTGGCTCTGCTCCACTGAAGGGCAGTTGGTTACTCGATGTGGTGGCGACAGCAGACACTGTTTGCCTCGATTGATGAATGGCCTCTGACAATCGGGTGTGTACCTACCAATGTACCTAGGAACCTATACATACAGTGCCAACATATACTGATAGGTGCGTGTACTGTTCAGGTGTTGACATTCTTTGTTCCAATAGCTGTTGCGTGTGCAATGGTTGAGGGCTGCCTATGTAGGATTCACACAGTAGGCCACCTATACATTACAATTTACAGGTGGTCATGTGTGTGTGCCATCCATTTTACTGTGTGTGCAGGTGGAGAGGTGTGTCAGTCCATAGGGGCCTACACTGTCAGAGTATGTGCTATATGTTCCCTCTTTGTCAAGGCATAGGCATACTGGGCATGCCTCCGTCTACCTACTGGGGCTGGCACAGGGTGTTCATGGTCTGAATCCCTCTGTGCCTGTGATGGCCTTGGCAATTGTGGTGGGCTGTGAGGGCCTTCACCATTATGTCCCTACTGCAGCTGTTTCTGCAGGATCATATTATGTAGCATGGCACATACTATGAAGATGTGGGCACACGTGCCTGGAGAGTACTGCAAGGCTCCACCAGATATGTCCAAGCAAAGGAACTGTGATTTCAGCATCCCGAACACACGCTCTATGATGATTCTGGTTTGTGCGTGTGCCTCATTATGGCGTTCTTGCATGGGTGTGTGTGCATTTCTGATGGGAGTCATCATCCACGGCTCCAGTGCATAGCCAGCATCCCCCACAAGGTGGCCATGTGGGATGTCGCCCCTGACAAAATACCTGATACAGCTGTGAGGCATGCCAGATGTGGGAGTCATGGTAGCTTCCAGGGCTGCCAGCACACACATCCATGATAATGCCCTGGGCATTGCACATGACCTGGCAGTTGATGGAGTGGTGTCCCTTGTGGTTTATGTAGCACCTACCATGCTCACCGGGTGGTGACTTGATATGTATGTGTGTGCAGTTTATCGCACCCAGTACCTCCAGGTAGTGTGCCACATGGTGGAAGAGATGCATATCGCTGGCCAACTCCTCCTGAGTTCGGGGGAAGTATATATGCTCATTGGCATGTGGTAACATGGCATCCAGGAAATGGTGTAGTACCCTAGATGCTGACGCCTGTGATCATATTATGTAGCATGGCACATACTATGAAGATGTGGGCACACGTGCCTGGAGAGTACTGCAAGGCTCCACCAGATATGTCCAAGCAAAGGAACTGTGATTTCAGCATCCCGAACACACGCTCTATGATGATTCTGGTTTGTGCGTGTGCCTCATTATGGCGTTCTTGCATGGGTGTGTGTGCATTTCTGATGGGAGTCATCATCCACGGCTCCAGTGCATAGCCAGCATCCCCCACAAGGTGGCCATGTGGGATGTCGCCCCTGACAAATACCTGATACAGCTGTGAGGCATGCCAGATGTGGGACTCATGGTAGCTTCCAGGGCTGCCAGCACACACATCCATGATAATGCCCTGGGCATTGCACATGACCTGGCAGTTGATGGAGTGGTGTCCCTTGTGGTTTATGTAGCACCTACCATGCTCACCGGGTGGTGACTTGATATGTATGTGTGTGCAGTCTATCGCACCCAGTACCTCCGGGTAGTGTGCCACATGGTGGAAGAGACGCATATCGCTGGCCAACTCCTCCTGAGTTCGGGGGAAGTATATATGCTCATTGGCATGTGGTAACATGGCATCCAGGAAATGGTGTAGTACCCTGGATGCTGACGCCTGTGAGATCCCCATTATATCTCCAGTTGGCCTTTGAAAGGTACCTGTGACTAGTATTCATAAGTTTACACATACCTTCATGTCCACTGGGATGAGTTCCCCTCTGTTGTTTCTGGATCTCAGGCGTGGCCGGCACAGCTCAACTATTTGCTGTAAGATGTCCCTGTCCACCCTGTAATGCTCTACTATCTCCAGATCATGTAGCCTCTGGTAGGTTACCCTTGGTCTAAACACTCTTCTCCTCCTCCGGGGCCTGCGGTGATTGTCAGCATCATCCTCCACAACACCTTCAGTCTCTAACACATGGTGATGAATCACAGCTATGGCAGCTCCCAACATGTACATTGTAAAAGTTCCCCGTCTGTTTACACCTATGGTGCAGTGTTTGGGAATACACAGGTGTGTGTGAGGTGCTTTCACACTTTATACTATTGTGCTATGAACACTGATGATGTCATAGGGTGTGTATGTACGATCATAGCTACAGGGTATCTTATGTGTTTTACGACAGGTACTACTATTGTGGTGCCTTTGGTGTTGAATTACATTTGGCTGCCGTTTATTACATCTTGGCCTTCCCTTTACATTTCTTAACGTTTCACCTCCCATTTTCTGGCATGCATCCAGCAGCCTGCTTTCATTTGTACTTTCCTAAACCTGGCTTGTCTTGCGTAATGTGTTCTATGGGCGGTCTACTGCAGGTTTGCTTTGCTCTGCTATGACAGTTCTCTTTTCTTTGCAATCCGACACCTCCCCTATCCTGTTTTGCAGGTTTCTGCGAGCAGACTTGTCAGCTGCCGTCGATTGCCTGCTGTGAGTTAATAGGTGTTAATTTGTTAATTGCTCAGTTGTACTCCAATTATCCTACTGCGGCATTTCCTTATTTTCTTCCCCTGACCTTCCTGTTTGAGCTATGGTGCGCGGCACGTGCGTCCGCTTACCGGGTTTCGGGCACGTTTTCATCCCCGTACACATGCACTTTTGGGCACCATATGTGCTCTCAGCTAAATGATGCTATACCTACCTCCCCACCCCTGTCCTGCGGCTTTGCTTAGCAACGGCCAGGCCGGATTTGCATTGCTTCAATGTGCTTACAGCTATGGTGGCACACTCCACTGCTGATGTCATGTATACCTCTAAACCACTCCTCGGTTTTGTAGTGCTGTGCCGTATGGTACATCCTTAGTCCGGCGGGACGTTTGCGATTCACTATTACTTGACTCATTTGCATAACATTGACTAATAATTCCTAGTTACCACGCCGAACACTGTCACAGACCCTTAGCAACCCTTGCAGCTTGGTTGTGGTGTACCATGCATACCATTGAGTATTATGGTGAACTCATGCTTTATATTACATTGTGATTTTATGACACTTGTATATATTTTCTTTGTGTTCCCGTTTGCGTACACATTCCCTGCGGCTGTACTTTGCGTTACTGTGGACATGACATTAAATGTTGTTTTTTAGGTGTTGTGCATCTTTTCTTATGCCATTGGCTGTATATTTAGTCATTGGCATATGTTAACTTTGTAATACATGAATCTGGTCTGCTTTCATAGGTCTGATGTTCTGTTTGGAAAAATGTAAACCGTGTTTTTTGGTTTACATTTCTGTGGGCTTACGCTACGCCTGCACCACTTCATGAATCGCTATGTTCCTTCATTTGCATGGTGCGGCACTGCACATGAAGTGATTAGCATACCTAAGCCGAGGGCTGTGCAGATCTGGCGTATGCTGGTAGTGCACATGGAATTGGATCGTACCTAAATCGCTCGGCGGTCATATTTGGTGTTATACTGCCTACGCTACGCCTGCACCTGGCGCAAGCTTTATGAATCCCGGGGACGCACACACACATATACATTATATATATACATGTATGTGTTCTTTCTGTTACTCAATGAAATGATATAGAAAGTCACATCCTTACTAAAGGAAAAGTAATCTGAAAAGGCATCAGGTCTAAAATGTATAATTTCAATATATGAAACTATGAAACACTGGACTAATGTTTCGCCTGTCCTATAATTTTAAAACAAGTAGATTCTAATAAAATCACAGCTTTTACATGCTAGTTATAGTTCACTTTTGTAATATGAATGTTCTTTACATTTCACTTTTGTAATTTGAAGAATATTTCATGAACTGTGAAATAGAAAATCACAGTTTATATGATGAAAAAAATTGTCATGCAGAATTTTAAGACATATTTTTCCATCTGATTTTCTTATGTGCCTTGAATACACCCTAAGTTAACAGAGTTTTCACAATACTGTTATCAGTAGAACATTGGCACTATAATGTGCTGCCCAAAATTATAATGGATTGTAAACAGAAAGCACCAGTACTACGTTTATTCAAAAATATGCTGTAGACAAAGTTGGTCTTTACAGCCAAAGTTTAAAGCCTTAAGGTTGAGTACATTTGTAATTAAAATTATCTTTGATAAATATTGATCCTTCATAGGCATATGGTGTTTCAAACATGCATGGCTGCAGCTCTCAAAGCATTTTCTGATATACGGGGTAGGTGCAATAACAAATGAAAAAAAATAGTCACTAGTATGACAGGATACAGGAAATTGTGCCTTTAATGGCATTCAACAGTATTGTGCAACATTGGAGATATCCTTCTAAATGTGCATTGTGACATGCAATAAACACTGCACATATATTCATATAATGTCCTTCAGAAGCACACACTATCAGGTTTACAGTAAAAAAAAAATACTACTGCAACATAAGTATTTACTAATGAAAATACACAACAGCACTGGTAACTAAAAGAGTGCCAACCACA
Source organism: Protopterus annectens (assembly GCF_019279795.1). NCBI lineage: Eukaryota > Metazoa > Chordata > Ceratodontiformes > Protopteridae > Protopterus > Protopterus annectens. Next base: position 289,703,075 of record NC_056734.1, on the reverse strand, counting down.
TTTGACCTTAAGCTACATGATTAATGACAGACACAGTAACATGTAGTAACCAACAATTTAATATCCATAAATATTTTTGTTTTGTTTTTAGACAAATCATTATAGTTTTGTTGTGCTGCAGATTATTACAATGCAAATTGCCCAATAGTGTTCTGTGGGTTTTTCATAAGCATACAATTCTGGTTATGTCTGTTGGATTCCTTCCTGGTTTGAGATGCTTTTTCTGAAGCACTTTTTCTATTAAGTCAATAGGGTTTCTCTTTCTGGAACACAGGCATGCAGAAGTCACACTTATCATCACAGTCATCCATTGTTGTCATGGCAACTAAACTGCATAAGCGCACAGTGAATATCAGGGGACACTGTTAGTCTGCTCATAGAACTACAGAAATGAGCAATCATGCCAGAACAATGCATTTTGTGTAATAATCTGAAATTTGAACTGAAGGGCATAATATCATATTTATGCATTATTATCTTTTTTGTGTTTTACACAAGCACATATACACAGAAGCACACTGAAATAAGTCTGTTTTGCATGCATTTAATCAAGTCATGTGCTATCAGGATCTGTTAGCTCTGACATAGGTTATGCGTTTAAGAAATAATAAAAAATGTTTATCCAGAGAAATTCACTACACTAAATACATATGTGAAACTATTTTTTACCAGACTTAATGTTGTGGTCATAAGAAGCATTTAAACAACCTGATTCCTTAATCTGTAACCTACAAAAGCTTTGCATATTTTCACTTCCACTTTTTGTTTCCTTTTCTTTTCTTTAAATGCACCCTCACCAAAGGACATAACACCTGAAGGTAAGATGCGCTGGCAACTTTTTTCTTTTAAAAATGCATCCATGAAATCATTGGTGGGACACTGTGTGTGCATGTGTGTCACCATGTGTGTATGTGCCGCATCTGGAATATCTCAGGTTAGGGACCTCTCAAAACAGACCTCAATAACTCTTCTGGCATGAAAGATAAAGTCAGTCAGTTAAGCTCGTCATTAGAGTTTCTTTGTTCTTAAAATGACATCTTATTTGCATTTTTTTAATTTACTTGCTAATTAGGTTTTTACTTGCTAATCAGGTAAACTCACCTTAAGCCAGCCTGGTACACTGCCTGCTTAAGAGATTTACTCAGCATCACACAATAGGCAATGGAAGTAGGAAGACTCAAACCTTGATCCCTTGACTATAGGAAGCAGCTCGCTTAGAGCTTTAGTCATCTGCATTAACTACCAGATATCTGTTAACTTCTACATTTTCTGATAAATACCTAAGAATTACAGTCATTCAATAACACCATTCATTAGTTTCATAGTTGTTGAAAATGCCTATCTGTGGAAACCATGTTCTGTTATAGTTTGAAGTTAATTAGACTTGCATGGTACTCAAGGCTTTCAGCTGTTAAACTGCTTCATTAGTCAAAAATACAGGGTTGAATCCTTCCACCTCCAATTCATTGCTGTGTGACTTTAAGCCAAGTCATTTAACAAGATAGTGTTCCTGGGTCGCCTATGAAAAGGGGTACTTTACCAGTGGGTTTACTTTGCTAACACATTGTTAAATTAAATAATGTTTAACATTTGTCCTTTTTGGACCTTTATCCTCCCATTATTTTGCCTTTGTCCAGAATTAATGAATAACAAAGTTGAGAGGTATTTTGGTCTGTTCCTTTTAAAATTTCCAACTTTCTGGCAAATTGTTGGGGATTGCATTCACTAAATAATGACAGACATATGAATTTCAGACATTGTATCCTTAAGTAAATGCTTGCTAATGCAAAGCTTGTTATTCTGAGTATAAAATAGATATATTTAAAATCTTTTCTGATTTTGAGTCTTCTTCCCTGATTCTTGAGCTAAGAAGCTGAGAGGGCAGATGGGCATTACAATATGTTGCTCTGTATAGTTCTGAAAGCAGTGAACTGAGGTGCATTTCTGGGCTACTATTTATGAATTTATTCATTTATCTGATCTCAAACAGATATCTAAGGTGTAGAGTTGTACAAGGGACTATAACTGCTAGTCATATCTGTGTGGTGGGGTGTGTGTGGATAATTACAAAGTTCCTGCAGCCCAGAGTAGTTATGATACAAAGGAAGGAATCAGTTGTAACAAACAAGAGCATCTTCATATGAGCCATGTTCTTTGGGTGCAATCAAAGTTTCCCTTCTTTTGTGACTGTTGACAGTGTGTTTATTGTTTGGCTGTATATAAACTAGAAATCATGACATCTCTGAGTGCAATGTTAATATTTTAACTATGAATACATCTTTAATTTAGCTTGTCCTTTTTTTTTTATTATTTTTAGGTGCAAATTGTGAAATGCAGTGTGTTGGACTACATCAGGCCGTGTGGTAATTAGTGTGAATGAGTAAGACTATGAGTTATTAATAATCTGTTTCCTGTAGTGCAGGGCTTTATTCCCTCAGCCTTTATTTGTCTACAGTGCGACTCTGACCAAGTTATTTCACCAGACAGAGCTACTCATGCAGTGGGACCCTTGTGTTCAATGGGCTCTCCCAGGCTGTTAGCAACTGCTTTGTACATTTGTCTTGAATCCCTGCACCCTTAAAATAGCCACTAATTTGTGCTTCAGTACATGTATATACATTTGACTTTGAATCCCAGCACATCTCTTATAGTTTGTTGAGTTGCCAGAGGCATATTCACTAAATGTGTCAGAGAAGGAGAAGTTTCGTGTTAAGTCAGGAAATGACTGTTAGCATTTCTGCTGACAATTTAACATACAATTTCTAAATAAAATTTAAGTACAGGAGAAACTAGTGTCCCAATGACAACACTGAACAGTGTTCAATGGTAATTAAGAAGATATAGTCAAGTAATGGGATATTAATATGGTTGGTAGAAGCCATGCCTTTACCCTGCACAGATCCCCATTTGACCACATTCCATTTCTGTTGACTTTGGAGGAGTATACTGCAACAACACGGCATTATCAGCCATTCAGCTAGGTCAGACCTATAATAAGTGATGTCACAGAGGACAGCTATTCTTGATGACAGAAAAGACATAAGGAGGTCAAAGATGAGATGTAGGTGACCTGTAAGCAGGTAAGCCCCCCCCCCCCAAAAAAAAAAATATGTTGTATGCAATAGTATTTCTGATTTTTGCATTTCTGATTTTTGTTTCACCTGTGGGTTGTTATTGTACAAAAGCTGGTTCAAGATATATAATGTCTTTAATAGTTTTGTTTTATTCACTGCACTAAAGAAAGAATTAGCTTATTAATAGGCCTGGATAGTGTAAGAAAGTCTAAACATGTTGCATTTTAGTTAGGTTATTTTGCAGTACCTTTTTTACAGCCTTGAGTAACTATGAATGCATTGGCATTCATCAGGACAGTAGAGTCTGCATTATTTGGAGAGATAATCAGATCCAAAAGTACATGAGCATTCATTATGCAATCATTGTTACACATTACTGTGATACAGAGATCTCTACAATATCAAATCACAAAAGATTTCTGCATTTTGTTAAAGCATTTAGGACAGATGGCTAAAGCTCCATCTTGTTAATGATCTGTTTCCTGTACCGAATCTTTCCTTCTTCATTTACCTACTGTGTGACCCTGAGCAAGTCATTTAACCAGATAGTGCTAGCATGCCTGGTAGCTAACTATGAAGCTATGGTTGTTTTCTGAGTGTCATGTCCCATGGCATACCTGAACTAGTTAATAATTAATTAATTTTAATTGATGGGTATGGGTATTGGTGTATTATAAAGACAGCAGTTTGAGTGGCCTTTTATGGCTGAATTGTTTTGTAATGGATACTTTTGTCATTTATTTACTAATAAATGTTGTTTTACTGCTTACTGCAAAATGTTGAAAACTACACATTTAAAACACAGTCTAAGAAATATTAAATAAGAAATATAATTTAAAACCATCAGCAAGGTGAATCCAAATGAACACATGTATTTATGCTTGGCCATAAAAATGTGTGTAGGGGACCAATGGTTTGAAAAAAATGCCTGGGACCCAAGGTACACTTTATTTACCAGGTACACACACACACACACACACACACACACACACACACACACACACACACACACACACACACACACATGCACACACAAAAGTACATACTTACAAGAAAGGGATACATGTAAACCTGGAGCTCATTGAAGCATAAACTACATTGCCCTTTCTTTACTGAATGGTATTGTTTTATAAAACATACATTCCACAAAATAAACAAATTCTGATTGGTAAAGGGTAATGCAACATATTAAGAATTTTAAACACATAAATAAATATAATTAGCCTCATTAACACAGTCAAAATAAAATACATAGCTGAAGCGCCGACAAGTTAAAAATGTGATACAAACATTGAGGCATGTAGCTTTAAGTAATAGTTGACTAATTTCCATTTATAAGCCCACTGCAATTTATATGCATTTTGTTTACTATTCTTACATGTCTATGCCTGTCTATATCTATCTATCTTTATGTATATATGTATATATATATATATATATATATATATATATATATATATGTTTTTTTTTTCTTTGATTTGACAGTATCAGTTATTTACCAGCTGTCAAACTCATCTCCGATGGCAGGAAGGTCATAGGTAATAGGTCATGTCTTCTTACTTTTGATATATATTTCAAAATAGACATTGCAGTTCAGTGCAGTTTGAGACAGAGTTGATCTCCCTAGATGTTAGCCGTCAGCTGAATTGTGAAACTAAGCTACTACCTGCTTGAGTCACTGGTAGGTGAAGAAGATGTTAAAGATTCCATAGAACTTATCAGTAAAGTGTTTATTAATTCAGCAAAGGTAGCAAAGGATGAATCCTAAATACATATGAAAAATTAAAGCATATGCATACAATATGTACATATTAAAATGAATTACATTGCATATTAAATATCTTAGCACAACAAAAGAGAAATCTGCCACGTCTCACATTTATTTTTCTCATAAAGATATCTGTATATGTAAGAGGAGAGAGAGAGATTATTTTTTACTCAGTGATGACAAATGATTGTGAGAAACTTCCAGCGATCAGTTGTGCAGTTATATATACCATAATTAAAAAAAATAACATAGCAAGCTCTTTAGTTAATCTTTTCCACTATTACATGAAATAAACAAACATACAAATGTATACTTCTATTCAATATTATATTCAAACATGTTGCCCCACCTTATCACAATTACATGTCATTCTCCAAAAGATTATGACCCTCATTTCACTATGTTTTATTCTGTTTTATAATTTGTAAACAAGAATCTATTTTCTCAACTTCTTGCATGTTTTTAATGACAAATTTGTAGATCTTTACTGAGTATTCTATGGAATATCACACCTATTTCTTTGTCACGACTGCTACATAGTGCTCATTATTAGTATCTCACTTGCATTCTTATATCAGAGTGAACATAATTTTTTAAATCCATTTAAACAAAAACTATGAAGAATGAGGTCAAAATACATACAATTCCCTGCAAGTCATATGTAATTTGCGGTTCCAATGACAAAGAAACGTTATACATTTTACAACTTTCTTCTACAGACATGCACTGCTCATGTCAGTACTTAGGTTACAAACCCATGTCAGTCTTCTCAGCCTATTCATTGCACTCCTCTCAGGCAACATCCTACTTAACCTATGACCAACTGCACAGGCAAACACCACATAAATTTAGATATGGAAAACTCTACTGAGTATTCCTTTGCAAATCTAAAAACCTCTTTTTCAGTTTGCTGATTTACATACAGGTGTAGTGGTGCTATTTACACATCCACTTTACCCATTTCTGAAGCATGGAACTGAGAATACCTCCCTAAGTCTTTGCAATAGTTCATGCACACTACAAAAAGTGTATGCGTAATGAACACAACTTATTATATTATCTGTTACTTTTTGTTTTAGCTACTATAACATGTATAATTCCTCTGAAATCCTTGTCAAAAGTTGAAGGAGTTATGGCTTTCAGTCATGTTAGACACTTGCAAGTGCCAGACTTTTTTTTTAATTGATAGTACACGGAGAAATGTAAACCACCTGTGTGTTACAAAGAGTTTGATAAGGCCCACAATCACAGCCATTTGCTACATGTTGTTGAAATACACCTCTTGAGCTCTGTTGTCATGGTGAATTTCTTGATTCCATTTCTCCTCCGACACAAAACAGCTTGGTTATAATTTGACACCTGATCATAATCATCTATGCTGTTTATAAGTGAGGATTCAAACAGAAAGGAAATAATATAACTTAGCAATGAACCAACTATGGCATGGTAGTCATACAGGCAGACAATGTGTACTGTAAGAATGAAGTAGTGTGCAAGTCTCATTCAGTGACAAAAGTTGTTCAACATGGCACCTGGTACAGAATGAGCATGACTGTCATACAATGTCAGAATGGTAGATGAAAACATCTGATGGGGAAGATGAAGTAGAAATCTTCTCAAACCAGTCCTTAAAATTATTGTCCCAGCCTGTACAGCTCCACTGGTCTATGCTTAAGCATCGAATAACATTTCCATTGAACAGCTAAACATCGAACCCTAACCATCAAACTTTCATTTGTTGAACATTCATTTCAGTTGGCCAACACTTCCCTGTCTGCCCTTTTCCCCAATGTAGTGCAGTCTCAGAGTTGGTATATATAATTTGGGGGGGTGGAGCGGGTGTCAAAGCTCCCCACCTGGGTAGGTTTGAAATGCTGCATTTTGCAAGACAGGGAAGTGTTGGCTAGCTAGTTACTTTCCCTGGTGAACAAATGAACATTCGCTGAATGAATGTTCCATGGTTAGGGTTCAATGTTTAGCCGTTTGATGGAAATGTTATTCAACAGTTAACAGAGACCCACACCTCCACACATTACTTCCTCCTTAATTAAGACTGATTACAAAGGTGTTGTCTTCTTCAGTAGTACTACCACCTTTTCTCCTGTGAACCTCATTATATTCAGGGACTGTGCTAGGACCAATGTCTTAATATTTACTGACGACCTGGAAAAGTTCAAAAGTCAGCCATATGACAACTCTACTAAACAGCCACCAAATTAAGCTGCATAGCGACATGTGTCCTTATCTATCAAGGGGGGTGCGGGGGGCATAGCCCCCACATAGTTTGTATATATATTAAGTTTAGAAAAGGGTAATTTATTGAAATTGCAAGTATTCATGTGTATAGTTCAAAATATTTAAAATAGGTGGGGGGCAGAGCCCCCACACCCCCCTACTATATATTCTAACTCCAGAGTCACACTACAGTGGGGAAAAGACCATATATAACTTTCAGTGAAATGTTTTTTCAGTCAATTGAGCTTTCAGTGAATTGTGCACAGTTAAATGTGTTTCAGTGAAATGTGCTTTCAGTGAATAGTCCTAGACCCAATATATATATATATATATATATATATAAATATATATATATATATATACACACACACACACACACACACACACACACACACACACACACACACACACACATACATATTATATACAATTCTATTTTAGACAGTCAGCTGCTCAAAGCAGTGAATCTGAAGACTGATTTGATATTATCAAATGTTGAAGCATCAAAAAGTGAAGTGCATGATAGTTCTGTTATTTGAGACAGCTGTACACCAGGGATCAGAGGAATTGACCCATTTCCTACTGCAGTGCGATCTCAGTGTTAGAATACATAAGTATCAGGGATACAGGGGTGTCAGGGGCTTCTCCCTGCAAAAAAGGTATTTTTATTGTTTTTTGGGAGTTGATTTTTCAGCATTTGGTAATACCATCTCAATATTGTTAAATTTGCTCTTTTAGGTGTTGGACAATTCAATATATTATTAGGGAGATTCTTTTCCAAATGGTAATAATCTAACAGGTACCAGACTTGATATACATGATACACATAGTACAGGTAGTACTGATATTCAACAAACCCCAGTTAGGAGAAAGGATTTTAGTCGAGGGCCTGGAACCAGTGGTTATACTAACCAAACCCCTTTCCCCATCAGCGATACCTACAAGAGAGGGAGATACAGGTCAATGAGCCAAGGCCGCCAGAAATGCAAGGTCTCAGGGGGCGAACAGCAGGGCCTGACCCTCAGGAAAATGTGGCAACGTCTACCGCTACATTAGTTTGGAATATCTCTAGTAGAATTTTAACAGTAGAAGAGGTTGAGGTTTTAAACAAAGGTTTATCCTTTATACCCTCCACCAAAAGTAATCTAACAGACATGGTGAAAGACCTCAGACTATTTTGCCATAATGTTCAATTGAAATTGGATTTTGGGAGCCAACATGTCTATGATCAAATCAGGTTTAGGAAGCCTAGTACATATGTACCTTTATTACATCCATCTTTGAAGGTGTTTGATAAACTAGTACAGGAGGACCTACATAAGTTAGATACCAATAATGGACAGCAGAAATGGTTTGGGAATCTATCCCCCGGTCTGAGGATAGCATTGAACAGGATAAAGAATGATAAAACTATTGTGATTAGACCTGCAGACAAGGGGGGTCCAGTGGTAGTGATGGACAAGGTGAGATATAACAAGAGTATGAACGTGATGCTACAGGATGATAGATTTTATTCTGTAATTCCTACTAGTGAAACAGAAGGGAGAATCGCTAGTATGTCATGCATGTTGGAAGATTTATTTAAAAGCACAATCATTGCTTTAGACATGTATCGATTTTTTCAGGTAGACCATCCCTTGATACCTATAGTAGAGGGACTACCGAAGATCCATAAACAGGCCACAGACCCCCCTATGAGACCTATTGTAGCAGAAAGGGGTTGGGTGACAGAACCCCTTTCACTGTACTTAGAATACTGCCTCAGACCAGTAATGGAGGAATATCCATACATCTTGAAGGACACAAAGCATTTCCTGCTGATGTTGTATGACAAAACTAGTGACATCAACAGTGACTTGAACATTAGATTGATGACTTTGGATGTCCAGTTTTTGTTCACTGTAATACTCAATGAGGAGGGAGTTGGATGTATACATAGATGTCTGATGAATAAGACCTCTTTTACTAGGAGTAAAATTGACTTGATTTGTGCTTACTTAGAGGTTGTCCTAGAAAATAACATCTTTCTTTTTGATAAGGCAGCGTATTTCCAAACAGATGGTGTGGGTATGGGAACATCATGTGCCAACATCTACACCAACCTCGTGATGTCGGATTGGGAACAGAATAAACTGTTTCCTATAGTTGGTTTCCAACAACATGTAATGTTTTACACCCGTTTTGTGTATGCCATTTTTTTCCTGTGGACAGGTACTGTATTTGAACTGTCAAGTTTTTTTTTTTGAACAGATTAATTCCTTTACACATTTAAGGTTCACAATGGAGCAATCAGAAACTCGGGTTTAATTTTCAGATGTTTATATTGAGAGGTTGGGTAATGGTTCCTTAAATATGGGAGTCTATAGAAAGTCCTGTTACAGGAATCGAAAGTCCTGTTACAGGAATTCACTTTTAAGTAGACATAGCATGCATCCTAGCTTTGTGTTTCAGAATGTCATCAGAGGACAGGCCATGCGTGTCTCAAGGTTAAATCCCACTCATGAGGGGTTTGAAGAGGAGGTATTGAGTTTAACAGATAGATTATTGAATAGATCATACAAAGCAGAAGAAGTGCATGCAGGTGTTGAATGTGTCAATTCACTTAGGACTACAACTGCTGCACCCTATTTCTCTGAGAGCTCAAGAAGCTCTACAAATACTTCAGATGATGGGGGAGAAGCAGCAGTTGGTGTTACCTCACAGGAAGGTTCATGTAGATCCGAGGTCAACCCTATATTGAGTTTCACACAGGATATACGTGATATTAGAGATATTTTTATTAAAAATCGGGGGGGGGGGTACTCACAGTTGACCAAGATTTAAAGGAGGTAGTAGGGGATAGACCCAAGTTTACTTATAAGAACAGGAAGAATTTGCATAGACTACTATGTTATCCCAAAACTTTTATCAGCCATACAGATGAGGCCTCCAGATGGGGTACGAAACCATGCCACAGATGTAATTTCTGTGAATATATAGACAGTGAACCCCGATTTGTACATCCTGCGACACGTCAATGCTTTTTGCCCAGGGTAAAAGCTGATTGCCAGTCAGAACATTTAGTTTATTTAGCGAAATGCACATCTTGTATGGCGTTTTATGTCGGTAAGACTGACAGACGTCTTAGGGAGAGGATTACAGAGCATGTCTATAACATACACATTAGGACCATCAATAATGCACTCTCCAAGCATGTGATGGAGACATCAGATATACATAATTTTAGGTTTCAGGTACTACAGATCAATGCCCCGAGCCCTAGAGGAGGGGATATTAGAAATTATACAAAGACATGTGAGTTAGATTGGATTATCAGGTTGAGGGCAGACCGTAAACCTGGCCTGAACGATAAGATCCCCATTAAACCTTTATTAAAGAATAGAAGGTTGAAGATCAAATCCTAGTGTTGTACATAGTACAGCATTGGAACATGTGATATTGTTAGACACTAACACATTTTTTATGTATGATATATACATTCAAATCTATATTTACTTGCACAGTTTTTTAACATATATCTCCAGATTTTACCATTGAGTTTGTTCTTTATATGAGGAATATATTTTTTAGTGTATAATATGATTATTTTTCATAAAATACCTTGTTTATGAGCTTATTCCTTGATGATTTAAGATATGTACCTTTATTTTTTGTTATATGCCTTTAAGATTTGCAAAGGGAAGTGATGTCATTGTCATGTGGACTTTCGGGCATTTAAAAAGTGCGCCTTTTTTGTTTGTTTTGTATATGGCTTGATAAAGCCCTTTTTGGATGAAAGTGCTTGCCTACTTTCTCAATAAATTGATTTACTCTTGGATTTTACCACAATTGTCCATCTTTTTGTCAGAATTTGTGGACTATTTGCTGCCGAACTGATTTTATGCTACAACTGGTTTACAGCCTTGTTTAACTCTCCTGTGGTTTATTTACTTGGATTATTTTGCTGTTCTGCACGGAGAGTATTTACTTTCTGGTAACTTTGTTTTTGCTTTTATACACACACACACACACACATATATATATATATATATATATATATATATATACATACATACATACATACGCATGCTCACACACACACACATATATAGAGAGAGATGGACAGCTACACACACATAAACACAAAAAAATTAAATAAAGTTTAGTTACAGAGTAGTTAGTAAAGCAAACCAATGGAATTATACACAGCAGACTTAAGAAGACATATAGGTTGTGTGAATGGATGCTCTGAGCTAAAATACCAAATTCCAAAAACATACAAAGTTTTTGCAATACTCCAACAGTCCAAATTTGGGATTCCCTGGTATTTTTACTGGAAAATGTAAAATGATTGTCCCTGCATATAAGAAAATAACCCAGTTAAAACCGGCATGGTCATTAGAGATCCAGGTGCCTTTTCAATAACAGACTTTTCCACACCATGTATTACCCATAGTTATGAAATCACTGTAACATGGCCAATAAATTCACAAGGAAATATCCTTTGAGCTAAGAAGGACACAATCCTTCTCTACTTATTCCCCTTTAAGCCTATCATTGAATGTAATTCCATATTTGGCATGTAACTCTTCAAACATCTCACCCAACCTGAAAGGCCTTGAAGAATTTCAGCTAAGGAAATCATAGGACTAATCTCCTTAAGGTATTCAGTTAAACTAAAGCATATTTCATTTTATTCGGTCTCATACAGACTTCCTTTGTTTACCCTCCCATGCCAAAAAAAAAAACATGTCCTACTAGATCTCCTTCACCACGGCAAACGTGGTAGTACTGTAAACAAACATTTGTACTCATGGTAATAAAATTCATTACCACTTTTTCTGTATTAATAGATATCTAATGCACTGAATTTATTATCTTTGGTGTAACTTTCACTTACGTAAAAAATGCAACACTTTATCCTCCTTTAAATCTACTCTTCATGATTTAATGGGTAACAGCAAATTTACCTCTTGTGTATACTGGGTGGTTTATTTGATCATTGCAATAATACACTGAGTAATTTGTTCTTTTGCTACTACACTTAAGAGTCTTTTGGCTTCTATTGTCTAGGCGTCCCAATGGTCAGTCTAACTGCATACCTAATAACTACCTATGAACTCACATAGAATATTTCTGACCTCGGTAATTTTTAAAAGCTACACTAATATATAGATAATAGTGAGTAGACAAATGTGTAATAAGTCGGCAGACTTCAAACATTCCCTACAGAGTACTCTGTCAGAAATATTGGATGAGCAAAAGAGTGTGACTAAGGAAATTATTTTTTGAGCAGGGATACAGGATATGAGTTGCTTAGACAGAGTACGTCTTTCGTGGCTGCTGAAAAAAGCAATTACTAGAACATGGAAATCAAAGTATAAAACTACTGTATTTAAAGTATTCAGTATTGTAAGAGAAATAAAAGAAGACGTGTGGTCTTTAGAGAAGAGTAGGAGCAAACGGCATAGAAAAAAGGAAATTGTTGGAACACACACACAGCAATTTATGTAATGAAGGACTGATGATAGCTATACAAAAATACATATCATATATAATGTCTGTAACAAGAAACAAGTTACTATTGTTTGTTTTCTTTTATATAAATGCATGTTTGCCTATGACTTGAGTGATAATTCAATAAAGGTATTAAAAAAGAGTGAGTAGGCATGGACGACAGCCCAGCCCCCTTAATGAACTTAGACTGAAATTTTATTGATTATCTGACATGCAAGCAATGCTTAAGAAGAAAGATAAGACTTATAGAAACAAATGTTTCTCTTTTATATCCTCTTTTACTGTATTTCACCTTCTATACTATTATATATGAGCTCAGCACAACTCTCCTACATCAGGCCATATATACATAAATCCTTAATGTACTACAAATACTGATCATCTGTTTGCAAATATAACTAACATTATGCTACATATTTGCATGACAACTGTGTTTCATTAACATTTTTTGTAATTTTCTTATTTATTGTATGTATTTCTTTCACTGTATAACATTAAGCTTTTCTTCCCAGCCAGCCACTAAAGATAGGCCATGCCTAGTCAGACTACTCTGGTAAACAAATGCAATCAATCACTAAATCAGTACATAGGTTCATAGGTGGGTACTAGGCTATTGGCCCTACGGCCTATATAAGCCTAGCCAAACGGTACCCTGGCTTTCGCCACCCAAGAAATCTAATATAAGAATAAAAGAGGTAAAAGACAGTAAAAACACTACTGACAGTCATAATGTCTTTACAATTTTGAATCGGTCAGCTGCATTAAGTATTTTTAATTATAGAAAGAATAAAAAAAATTATGTGCTGGCACTAGGCTATTATGTTTTATAAGCCCCTCTGTTTAACATACATAAATCTAAGGTCAAGGGCTTTGATTAAGAATTTGGAACTTACAAACAGAGGGAAACTTAAATAATTGATTAAAAATGTTCCTGTAGTAAGATGATGTTGCACTTATGAGATATGGTTTTACAAATTATACAGTTAAGATATAGTTCTCCAATAGGTGGCACTAATTGTAGACTGCAGCAGGTAGATAGAGTGTCACTCATTTAAATTGCTTGAACCACAGACTAAAAACTATATAAAACACAAGGGATTTGGTGACTGCATTTCTGGAATCAAAACAAAACCATAATCTAAACCAGACAAAATCTAATTGTGTAAATTGTCTATGGGATTATATTTATACCGTATGTGATTGCTCTATGTTTGTGAATTTGTTCTTTTTTTTTTTTTTGCCTGCAAATGATCTATTGTGATCAGTGTACCACCCCAGTTTACAAACTAAATAAGTAAATTATTAAGTGGTGGGTCTAGAAAGCCCCTATAAGGGGTGTGTTTACTTCTTTCATTTGAACTGCATATGTCTATATAACAACAATGTGAATACACTGGGCACTTCTTATACAGTAACCCAAGGATTCAGAAACATGCCTACTGCAATCATGTTGAGGCTACCACTGAGATGCCAAGTTCTTCAATGCAGCCTGAAGCCAATCCATTAACAACTTGGAATTTTGTAGTTCAGCATGATAACAATAAAAAAACTTCTTGCAGAATTCACAAGTTCAGTGGTGAGAGTTTGTTTCACACAGCTGCAAAGAAATGTAGTGGGCAAGTAGCTGACAAGCACATCTGTTGTATAGTGATGCTATGTGAATGGCTGGAAGCAACATTACAAGGCTTCCAGCAATGATTACAGCTAATTTCTAAAATTTGAGGAAATAGGTATAGACAGAATGAATAGGGGTAGAACAAGCAGGGGAAAATATACAAGGACACTGGGGATTAAGACTGGAAATGGGGAGGAAAAGGAAATGTATTTTTACAGGGAATGGTCCACAGTTTCTTTTTCTTTCTTTTTCTGAGAGTGAAAGATGAGGATGTAAGGTGAAAGCAGGGGATGAACAGTTGGTTAAGTGGTGGAATAAAGGGCAGACAAACAGAAATAAAATACAAAGGGAGGTGCTGACACACAAGGAGGAGTTGACAGTGAAATTATACACGTACAGTCAGAGTGATGACAATGGCGATGGGGAAGTTCGGACCACAGTCAGGAGCTTGAAGTGATACTCAGCGAACAGGAAAACCAGGATAAGGGATAGGGTATGCATCCCACTCCCATTTTCATGCGGCCTGGGCTAGATACAGGAGGAGGTCAGTCAACACCCTGACTACTACTACCATTATGCCCTGCCTGAGGCAGTAGAAGGCAGACCCAGGTAGCACTACGAATCTTAATGATGCACAAGGACCCACTCCAGGCGGCTGATGCAGGCTTCAGGCCACCAGTCCACTAACTGCTCAGGCAATTCCCAGTGGTGACAAAATGTAAGCTTCTGCCTGTGCCACTGGAAAGAACAATACCGCTCCCATCCCATGAGCAACCACCAAAGGTCACAATTGTTGCCACTATGTCACCCACACCTTACCCAACAAGAATACTGGCCTTTAGCCAGATGGACTGCAGGCAGGATAAGTCTGGGCCTGGTAAACAGGTGGAGACCCATGTCACAGCACTACTGCAGGCATGATAGAAGCTGCCGAACATGTTAATGTCAGTTTACTAGCACATTCTTGAAGCCCGCAAGCTTGAAAATCATAATTTTGAGACCATAATATTGAATACACTGAAAACTACAATGCCTAAAACTATCGAATGCTGACTCTCCCTACCAATTCGAACCCAAGACTTCGATATTGTGGTCTTCACTGTTTTGGTCTTTCAATATTATGTTCTTGAAATTATGATTTTCAAGATTGTGACATTAAACTGAGATAAGATAAAAACCAAATAAAATACTGAAATGAAGTACAGGGATAAAAAGGTGGAAAAAGATGACATTAGTATGACTTGTGAAATATATGACCACTCGGATTACTACATTATAATGCACTACAGAAGCAGTATACATGCTACTAGGCCAACTCAGATAGTTCTGCTGGGTGCATTATGGGAAATTCCTATTGTAGGATGTGCAGCAGGTGTGCAGTACCTCTGACCCCATTGTCAGGACAGAGTGTGATAGTGTGAAGGTTACAGTGGTGGCATGGGGATGTAAAGTAGCAGACACCGTGCCCAGTAAATGAAATACTGGTGCTGTGACCCTCATAGAAAGAACATGCTGAGCATCATGTCATGCAGATTTACACACAAAGGCAACAACTAAGCAACAAAACATTTCCATGATTGCATGTGTTATATCATGGGCACAAAAGCACCCTCATTAAACACACAAAGCTATCTGCATGTGTGGTGCAAAGTCTGTAGTGTTATTTGCTATCCAGCAGAATACATATTGCTGCTTCATTAAGACAAACAACTTAGACCAGGTGAAAGTATGAGCAATAGGGGCATATACTGGTGTGACACATAGCCAGTGCATTGACAACACAACCCTCCCTCCCACACACACATTAGGTCCACTTCCCACAGGATACCCACCCAAAAATTAAAATCTGCCACCACATACGATTCCCTAAGGTATTCCCACCACCACACATACAATGATTTTGGCAGTGCACACAGGTCAGGAATGTAAAAACTACCTTCTACATAATCCTCAGAGAAACAGGAAATGTAGGAAGAAATGCAGGAAAACAGAGTTGGTAACATTGCTACAAAAAACTGTTGTATGTACCCTATGAACCTGTACATTTTGCATGTGACTGTGAAAAGAAGCATGTACATATTGAGCTATAAATTTATTTTGTGTCTTACTTTAAAAAAATGACACATAATGATGAAGTTATACCTGTACAACCTAAGCCATCTGTTAGATTTAAGCTTGCATACTATAAAAAATGCCAAACTACTTTCACTGATACATATGATAACCATGTCAGAGGTAATAGGTAAGCTGCAACACTTTAGCAACAACAATTGTAAAGATAACTATACGAACGTTGGCACTGGTCACAGGTAAGTGGCAGTAACATTACACCATATTGTACAGCAAGAGAAGAATTCATAAGCACTCCTTCTCCTGAAGAGATGTTAAATTCTCCTCTGGAACAGGAGGGAGTTCCCCATGATCTCTGTCTGAGCTGCAGAGAAAGGAAAAGAAACATAGCACCCACTAATTAAATATGAATTAAGATCACAACTAACTATAAGACAAATAACAGAACACTTATTATATCTGCATACATACGTGACATCTCAGGGGCCATAGCTCTGACCTCTTCTTCACACTGGCACAGAAGGACAGGATGGCACCTCTGAAGGTCACTCTACTGCTGCTGGCACTGATCACCAGAGAAGGTACCAGTGGCAACAGACACCGCCCTGGCAAAAATTGTACCAGGCATATACTTATTCTGAGGATCCTCATACAAGTCCACAATCCTGCATTCCCAGTGGTTCCTAAAAAGCAGGAAAGGGAGGATTTTACTTTCCTTAGGGCATTACCTAGGAGTCCTGCAAAAATGAATGCCCTTGGAAACCATCGCTATTCAATAGGGCACTGTTCGGTGCTCTATGGCAGTGTTCTGAATGCCATGCATATTGATGGCATAGACAGGCGACATACAGCTAGCATGACCAGGCATAGTGACACCAGTTTTACAGTGAAACACTGATAGCCATTTGCTAAACAAAACAATACATTCTCACAATAAAAACAGACTTATCATGAACAGTAAACTTCTCTGCCCTTGAAACTCAAAATTCTTTGAAACAGCTTTGAAACCCACATTAAAGAAAATCCATCTGACCAGTGACAGATTATGTTTACCTTTATGCTCTTTTGAAACCAAAGGCCCCTTGCAGACATTTTTAGGACCATGCATACACGAATGTGTTCTTTGATTCACTTTCCTGGCTGTATTAAATTATATTCTTTGTATAATACAGCACCACCTGTAGTTTTGAATACTTCCCAGTAAGCAGTAAAACAAAACCTAAGAACCAATAATGACACCACTACCCATTTCAGAACATTTCAAGCATAAAAGGCCACTCAAACTTCTGTTATTATAATCCATCAATATCAGTCAATATGCACAAACTATGCAGAAGTAAAAGTCATCTAAATAATTCCAAATTAAAGAGATCAGTAACTAACTAGGAGGTTGCTGCTGGCAAACAACTTTATATTTCAGTGTTTCATCTACAAATTAAGTGCCTGCTACTCTTGAAGAATAAATTGCCCATATTACATTAAAAAAGGTATGCTGGTAACACTGCAATAGGGAATGGTTGGCAAACGGACAACACGTTCACAGTTACCTTATCCAAAGAGGGAGATACTTAGAATTACAGTACCCCATTTCCCCTTAAAGTGCACCACACTATAAGAAATACCTCTACACGGTGTGGGAGTAGAACACAGCCTTTTGCACCAAACAAAGACATGCTACCTCTTGTACTACTTGCATTGTTCTCAAATTCTCTAGCATAAACCCTGATAACCATTTTCTAAACAAATCAGCAGCACATTAAAAACAGACAGTATAAGCAACAGTGAACTTCTCTTCCCCTTAAGCTCACAATTCCTTGAAAATGCACTGAAACGTACAATTCCTTCAAAATGCATTGAAACATGCATTCCTTGAACAGTCCGGTAGTTGATGTAGAGGATTCACGCTCTTGTTTACTGTAACCAATGTACAGAGTGTGAGCCTGAGCAAGGTAATTAACTAATTGGCCATCCCTAACTAGGGTATTACACACACCCTTACTGAAGGAACATCTCATCAGCAAGCATTTTAAATTCCATGCATGGAAAGAAGCGGCAGCAGGAATGTTTACATATGTGTTGATGTATGTGTACACCACGTACAGTACTGTGACATCAGTTCTGCTCTTCAGCTTGTCTATTGGCTGATAGCAGACCAATGTATTCCTCTATGTCCCTGCCTGATTCAGTGACCTACCTACATATGATCAATGTGTATACAAGTCCTCGTGTGAGTTCAAAAAGATTAAGAGCAAAGGCATTGGTTAGTAGTGCAAAGAGATAATGGTGTTATTTCAGCCATATTTATTTGAATGAACCACAATGGTATAAAGACATGGCTTCAAGTTTTGCAGCTGTACAGTAACAGCAAGCACACACAACATTGAGCTGATTTCACTTAGGAGGATGTCAGCAGACCAATGTGAATGATAAGCTACAGATGATTGGTACGTTGCTCATTTTTACGTCTGCACATTTTGGAAGCATTGTGATATCCATGACAGTGTGCAACTTTGCATATTTGTCTATATTGCTTGTTTCAAGTGTCAAAATGCTGCAACTGAGGTAAGAATAGTACACATTGAGGGCAATTGATATTGTAAGCTATATGCCACATATGTTATGAGTGGTACACCTTGCTGCAATGTGTATGTGCCATACTGTAGTGTATAAAGACATACCATCTTTTGTAGTATGGTCTGAACACACATAGCTATTTAAATCAGTTTTGATTGATTCTAGTCATTTTTTCTGCATTTTACAGTGTTATCTTTGCATCTGAAATCACAGCTATTGACTGAAGGTCTTTTACTGTTTAACACTGCTTTTTTAAGTGGGTTCTGTGCAGTACCTAGCTATTAAAATCAGTTTTGAGTGGGTTCTCTTATTTGTCTGCATTTTTTTTGTTTGTTTTGTTTTTTTCACTGCATTTGAAGCTACAACTATTAACTGACTCAGTTTTACTGTCTGCACTGCTTTAGAAGTGCTTTATGTGCTGTTAAGTAGAGTAATCAATGTTGCAGTATTTGTTTGCTGTGGTTTTGGTCACTTTTTAAATATATAGCAAACAGCCAGTTTTGGCCAGGTGACTTAGTCATTTACACCTTTTGGTGGTACGTCCTAGTGAGAGTGGAGGTGATTGCTGCAATTCTGGAAGATAAACATTATTGATTAGATGATTGACTGATTGTATGCAACATAACAGCACTCTTCTCATAGATCAGTAATTAGACTCTTGCTACATACGGATGCAGCAAACTGCGTTGCTGCCTAACACACAGAGCCTCACACCTTGCACCTTAAAAGACTCTCATAGCAATCTCTAGTGGAGTTACATTTGGCATAATAGCCCACAGCTGCTGAAAATATCTCAGCACTTCTATGAAGCAACTTAACCCTCAGCAAGTAGCGCCACACTACTGTTAAGTAACATTCACAAGCTGTGTTACCAGTCACATATATACCCAAGCTAAACATTTACTTAAACAGGCATAAATTTGTAACTGCATCATTCTCCCCCTTAACTGATTACCTTAACAGACCACAAACCAATGCTCCAACTCACTGTAAATCAATCAGGTTTTACTACGCACTATAATGTATGGAAGGTCAGCCTACTTGTTTCCCCTCTACTGCCAGCCTCATAGAATTAGGTACCTGAAAGCAGTCTAGCAACTGCCTTAGGTTCACAGATAATGAACTTCTACTAAACACAAATAACTCTGTTTATGAGGGCTGCACAGATTTAAGAGCTGTGAAGACCTCACTCTCACACAAAAAAATATAACACAGGCAATGAGCATTGCAATATTGCAAAAAGTACAGTTGTGTACACTTACCATAAATGTAGATGTTCGAGTGTATTCACTGTTGCAGTCATCACATTTTGGTCATCTGCCTGCAGGTAGCCCTCAGCCGACCTGAATACCAGAGTCTTGGGATTTCTGCGTCGGATGCTGTCGCTTCTTCCATGCTTCCATGACGTCAGGTCATCAGGGGTACAAAACATGCAGCCAACGCCATTACATCAGTTTTTCTTGCCCCAGATGTCAGGTGCCCCCAAAATAGGAAGCAATTATATGGTGTGGAACACCCCCAGCAAAAAGCAAACACACATAGAATAACATATGCCAAACCAAAAAGTATAGGTGAAAGCAAAGACAATCAGGGGGCTGGAGGGAGGGTAACCAGGACTGCAACAGTGAAAACACTCAAACATCTACATTTATGGCAAGTGTATACAACTGTACTATGCTCCTCATGTTTCACTGTTGCAGTCATCACATTTGGATTGATTACCAAAGCTAAGGAAGGGTGGAGGTAGATTAGGACTGGCAATCAGGCCCTGTAAGACTGCTGTGGCAAATCCATCTCTAGATTTAGAAAATATAGGCAAGTGGTAATGCTTAGTGAAAGTGTGTACAGAGCTCCAGGTTGCAGCTTCCAGGATGTCCCTGGTAGGGACTCCTCTGAGAAATGCAGTAGAGGTAGATGTAGCCCTAGTGGAATGTGTTCTTATCCCCTGTGGTGTAGGTTTTCCATGGTGCTTGTAGCAGAAATGGATGCAGTGTGCTATCCATTTAGATATAGTTTGCTTTGAAATGGCCTTCCCCTCTGCCCCTGCAGCAAAGTTGACTAGCAGCTGGTCAGATTTTCTGAAAGGCTTAGTCCTGTCCAAATAGAATCTCAGCTGTGTGTGCACATCTAGAGAATGCAGTATCCTTTCCCCTTTATTTTGAGGATTAGGGAAAAAAAGTAGGCAAATGAATGGCCTGGTTTAAAGCCACACTAGACACCACCTTGGGCATAAAAGATGGGTTAGTCCTGAGGGAAACCCTGTCCACATGGAAGATAATGAAGGGTTCCACTGCCATAAGGGCCTGCAGTTCAGACACTCTGCTTGCTGAAGTGATGGCTAGAAGTAAAGCTGTTTTCCATGAGAGGAATTTCAAGTCTGCTGTAGCAGCCAGCTCAAAGGAGGGAAGTTTAAGTTTTTCCAATACAAAATTAAGGTCCCAGGCTGGAGTGGGAGCTCTCCTGAGGTGTCTTAAATTTTTGGCGCCTCTAAGGAACTGTTTTACCAGAGGATGAGAGAAGAGGGGTGGCTCAGTATTATAATGAGCTGAGATGGCAGAGACATGAATCTTAATTGAAGAGAAGGATAGATCCTTGTGGGGCATTTCTGTTAAGTAATCTAGTATATGAGGTAAGCTGGGCACAATTGTGCCTATCCCTTGACAGTGGCTCCAGGAACACTATATTTTCCAGTTTTCTGAATAGGATTTTTTAATACTAGGCCTCCTTGCCTCAAGAATGACATCCAGCACCTACTTACTGAGGGTTGCAAGAGGTGAGTTCAGGGGATTAGCTAGGCTGCAAGGTTCAGGGTCTGAAGCTGAGGGTGCAGAATTTGCCCCCCTGCTGGGACAGCAGGGAAGGGGTCTGAGGCAGATGCCATGGTTGTAGCACTGTCAGACTGCACAAAAGAGGATACCAGTGCTGGTGTGGCCAGTCTGGTGCAATCAGGATTGTCCTTGGCTTGTCCTGTTTGATCTTTAGTAGAACCTTTGAGAGGAGCGGCACAGGGGGAAAGGCATAGACTGTGAGGCTTTCCCAGGAAAAGGACAGAGCATCCACCTTCCAAGCTTGGATGTGGGGAGTCTTAGTGCAGTATTTGTTCAATTGACAGCTCTGAGGGGAAGCAAACAGGTCCACCTCTGGTGTCCCCCATCTCTTCCCCAAAGCTTGAACATTTTGGGTTCCAGTTTCCATTCATGTGGGTCCATGAGATTTCTGCTTAGGTCATCTGCCAGTGAATTTAGTTTGCCTGGCAGGAATTGAGCTTGTAGGTGTGCTTGGTTGCTCAAGGCTGTGTTCCACAGAGCTATGGCTAGTCTGCAGAGTGGGTAGGAATGTGTTCCCTCCTGCTTGTTTATGTACCACATAACTGTGGTGTTGTCTGTCCTTACCAATAGTTGCCCTGGAAGAATAAGGCCTTTGAAGGCTGTCAGAGCATTCTGCACAGCTAATATTTCTTTTTGATTGATATGCAGGTGCATCTGCTTTGGGTTCCATTTGCCCTGAATGCAATCCCCTGCCATATGAGCCCCCCATGCATAATCTAATGCATCTGAGGTTGGGCGGCAGGGGTAGAGTGAAAGGGAGTCCCTTGTTGTGGTTGCAGGCCTCTGCCCACCAAAGGAACTCTGCCCTTAGACATGGAATGATAGGAATTATTGTTTCCAGGTCCTGAGAATGTTGACACCATAGAATTTTTAGATACTATTGCAGTTTCATCATATGCAGTCTTGCATATGGAATTAACAGAATGCAACAGGCCATGAACCCCAGAGCTTGTAGTATTTTCCTTGCAGATAGCTGGATTTTTGTGGCCAGAAGGTTGAAGTAAGTTGTCAAATAAAATTGTTTTTCTGGAGTCAGGAATGCCATCTGGGAAGTTGTGTTCAAGCTTGCTCCCAGGAATACAATCTGTTGACAGGGTACTAGGTGTGATTTCTTTTCATTGATGGTGTACCCAGTGAAGTTAGAAGTCTCTTTACAAATGCCAGGTGCTGTAGTAGCAAATCCTGACTTTCCGCCTGAATCAGGCAATCGTCCAAGTATGGGTAAATCTGAATATGTCTCTGCCTGCAAAAAGCAGTGGCTGGAGCCAGGCACTTTGTGAACACCCTGGGCGCAGTAGATAAGCAAAAGGGAAGTGCAGAGAACTGATAGTGCATAGAGCCTGCCCTGAAGCGAAGGTATTTCCTGCAAGATTCCCTTATGGGGATGTGCAGGCAAGCTTCTTTTAAGTCCAGGGTACCAGCCAGGCATCCTTGGCTAGCATAGGAAGCAGCTGTTGGAGAGTTAACATTTTGAATTTTGAAACCACCAGAAAGGTGTTGAGGATAGATAAATCCAGGATAGAATGCCAGGAGTTTTCTTTTCTGGGAACTATTAACAGTCTTGAATAAAAGCCTTGTCCCCTTTGTTCTGCCGGGACAGGCTGAATAGCCTTGATGCTGAGGAGAGAAAGTACTTGCTTTTGGGCCTCCGCCCACTGGTTTGGGGAAAGGTCTGGCCATCCACTTAGGGTTGGGAGTGAGTGGAAGTGGAATCTGTATCCTAGGGAGACAATGTTTAAAACCCATTTGTCTTGGGTAGTGTATTCCCAGTTTTTTGCATGCAGGGCGAGTTTTCCTCCTAAAGGTGCAAGTACTTGAGCAAGGCTTGGGGGAGTTAAGGATAAGTCATTGTGAAAGTTTACCATAGGGGGTTGGCTTACTACTCCCTGTTTTGGATGTGGGTGCACCCCAATGCTTAGATCTGTGCATAACCTGGGGCTGAAGTCTTCGGGGCCTGCTGCCCCTGGGTTTGAACTGAGAAGGCCTGGAAGGGACTGGAAAGGACCAGTTCTTTGAAGGCCAATGCCTACTGAATCTAGGTGGCTGTACCTGTAAGAAATCTTTAAACAGTTTGCATATATTTAGCTTTGTCCACCATCCTTTTGAGAACTTCTGCTTTATTGCCAAAAAGGTACTCTTGGTCTAAGGGTGCATCCAGTAATTTTGCTTTGACATGATCTGGCAAGTTTTGTTCCTTAAGCCAAGCATGCCTTCTGAGAACAGACCCAGTGACAGCAGCCCTACAAGATGCTTCTAAAGCATCAAAACCACACTGCAAAGTATGTTTACCAACTTGGTCAGCAGAATGTATTAACTTTTGTAAATCTTTCTGTTCTGCACAGTCAGGAATCAACATCATTTTCTGTTTAATTAACCCCATAATATCCTGCTGATACTTTAACATATGTAACTGGCAATTTAAAGCCCTAATGACCAGAGTAGCAGAGGCATATACCTTCTTACCCCATCTATCCAAAGCCCTAGAATCCCTGTCAGAAGGGGAAGGATTCTTGACAGAAGTAGCTTTAATGTCTTTATGTCCTTGAGAAATGGTTTCTGGATTTGCAGTAGGATTTTTGAAAATTAATTTGTGAGAGTCAGGTACTCTATAGTACCTGTCAGGTTTCCTGGGAGCTGTGGGGCAAAGTATCCGGGGTAAGGCTGGATTCCAAGAAGACATCATCTACAATATCCAGAACAGATGGGATAGCTAGAGGCCTGAGGCATGTTTAAAAATTCCCTGAGTCTCTTTTTGGACTGGGAGTAGTCCTGCCTTTCCCAGCGGAAATGCTCCCTAAGGGTATGCAGGGCTTCACCAAAAGAAAAATCTTCCAGAGGGGAAGCAGATGGAATGGAGTCCTCTGCATCAGAATCCTCATAGGTAGGTAAGGGTATGTCCTGGTAGTCAGAAGGAACAGAGATATCAGATTCCTGATCAGAAGAATCAGAAGGAAAATCAGTTCTAGGTCTCTTTGAGGGGGAAGGCTAGCTTCCCCTAATCAAGGTAATAAGGTCTTCAGCCATTTTAATCATTTGTTTTTGAGGCCTATGGGCCTAAGAATGCTCTTTGGTTGTTGGTTTCCTAGGCGTAGTGTGAACTTTAGACCTGAGTAATTCAGTATTTTTGGCTTGAAACGAAGTCGTCGGTTTAATATGAAAATCGGTAGGCCTGAATACACCCTCAGAAGCCAGAGCCTGCACAGTGGCTCTGGACTCATCCAAGGTAGAGACATCTGCAGGTTCCAAAGTCGAAGGAGCATCTCGCGGCATACCAGACTCCGAATGGGACTCAGTAGAGTTCTGCAAATCTGTAGAAGCGGGTATCAGGGGCTCTGAAAGTGCCTCACTGAGTATCGGCAGACTGGCGACTAGCTTTACGGTAGTATCATTGGCAGTTTTGGACCTATGCAGTCTGTCCCTGTCTTCATCTTTACATTTTTCGGAAGCTCGGTAGTCGGAAGGCTTACTGACTCCATTTCGGAGTATGGAGATCGAGAGCGAAAGTATTTAGCTACAAAAATTGCCCGACAACGGATAGTTCGATGCTGAACAAGGCACAAAACCGACATTGAGAGACGTAGTGGTCTGGGCCTAAACAGGTGACGCAGTAAGAATGAAAATCTCTATGAGGTATTTGCTTTCCACAGGCAAGACAATTATTAATTTTTTTCTGACATTGGTTAGAGCAAGAAAAAAGGATCCCCAATGGGGTACTTATCTTTTAGAAGACTTCAGGTCTGAAAACTCGAAAATGACAATTTCAGGAGTCGGCCGACAGCACTTGCGAACTGCTTCTGCTTCGAGCACTGCACGGCAAGAAAGATCAATGTAATGGCATCGGCTGCATGTTTTATACCCCTGACAACCTGACGTCATGGAAGAAGCAACAGCATCCGACGCAGAAATCCCAAGACTCTGGTATTAAGGCCGGCTGAGGGCTACCTGCAGGCAGATAACCCAAATGTGAAACACGAAGAACATCATGCAGTTCACCCAGCCTTAATACATAATGCAATGTCATATGTTGGCACTGTAATGAAGGACTTACCTAAGCCTCCTAGATCCATAAGGATTAAGTCATACTCAAAATTAAAACAATAAAGGGTCACCATGACACACTGGATCTCAATTTCAGTATACCAGAGCACTCTAAATACAAAAATGTTTTAATGATTGGTAACTCCTTTATGAGACACACAGATTTCCCACTCACTGGGCTGGACAACGATAGGGTGACAGTGAGTTGCCATAAAGGTGCTACATCTGAGAGAGCTCAAAGGATCTTAGTACCTTTGCATGAGACAAATGTAATCACAATGTGGTAGTTATGCATGTGAGGGGAAATAACTTGGTGCAAAAGATCCCTAGTGGGATACAGTTACATGTCTGAGAAATCTCTGTGCATATCACTAATGCAAGTAGGACCCTGATATTGTACAGAATCCTCCCTTCTCCATAAATGATGGCTACATATAAAGACAATATCTTTGGTTTCAAAAAATGGCTAAACGTTTGGTGACATTCTAGTAGAAGCCAGTATGTATCAACATGGATTGAGATGCTTGACAATCCTACTTGCTTTGCAAAAGGATGTCCTGCACCTCTCATTCAAAGGCTTCCACATACTGGTTAAAGCCTTCAGTGCCCTCATAGTGTTACTGTTAGCAAAGCTCAGTTAATGAACATTCCAACATAGTAAACATATCAATATCAAAAGAGGATCAAATTAAGGTGGCTCTGCTTAGTGTCAGAAATCAAAACAACAAACAGCCTGACCTTGAGGCACTCCTACATTTGGAAGGCCTCCATATATGCGTAATCACTGAAACCTCATTTGAATACCCAGAAAGCATTCGCTCCATACATGAGTTTAGTGCCTGTCATGCTTTTAGACCCAATGGCAGATGTGGTAGCACTTCCTTATTTGTCAGAGACCGTGTCACTTTTAGAGAGACTCTCAGAGAGCCACAGATTGGAATTATCATTCTCCAAATCATAATAAACTAAGTCAACTATCAGTTTTGCAATTGTTACAGGACACTTTCCATGACCCCAGAAATTCAAGCCAGTTCACTAAACATCATGAATGAACTCACCATTAATACGAACTCAATTATTTTGATGGATTTTATCTACCCATCATTTCAGTGAAATACATACACCTGCAATGTAAGATATGAATAGAAGTTTTTAAATACATCCATCCACATCCAAATTTTCCAATTTTTACACATGAAGTTGTGGTGTCGCATCAACAGTGCCAATAATCCAGAGCCAATGTTTGCATTTCAGACTGGCTACCCTGCTGGAATTGTTCCTCCTACAACACAAACATATACACACTCACACCTAAGGCCAATTCAGAATGTGTCCAATCCACCTATCATGTGTCTTTGGAATGTGGGAGGAAACCGCAGCACCTAGAGAAAACCTACGCAAACACAGGGAGAACAAGCAGACTTTACACAGGAGGCACCTCAGCAGGGAAGTGAACAGGAGAATTTTTTGCTGTGGGGTGATGGCACTAACCCCCCCCCCCTCCTCGCTGCTGTGCTGCCCAGGTTTTTACATCTAATAAATTAAAACTCATTGGTTCAGATTGTTACTAGCTCAAATGGAGGTCAAACAATTCTTCACCTGCTACAATTGTAGTATCATCATGCGCAACTCAGCTAGTAACTCCATATCTGACTGTCAGATCATAAGCTAGCAAACTATCTAAACCCTCTGAAACTAATATATCATAATTAAAAGATTTCAAGTGCACAAATCTCCTCAAATTGTATGAGGAAGTCTCAAAATTAACTTATAACAACATCATCCCAAACATTGCCTCAGTTGATAGATTCGCCACGGAGTTCATATCCACAAAAGTAAATATGAAAATAAAACTCAGAGTACGCAAGAGATCTAAGAACCCCATATCAAGCAAAATATTAGGAATTGGACTAAAAATTTTAGATAAGGATTTTAGACCTACTAAGGTGGCCCATTAACTCATGTTGGTATCTGAAGCCAAGAGCAATTATTAATCTATCTTTATGTTAGAAAACTAATAAACAATGCTCAGCAATGTGCAGAACTCATACAAAATGAGAAAACCTACAAAGAACAAATGGACATTGCCAATATGCTAAATGACTTCCATGTAAATTTTACTCTAGAGATGACTATCCAAAGCCTTACAATTCCCATAGCTCTCAAGCCCCCCATCATCACTAAAGAATATGTATTTCACATGCTGTCCAAGACTAAGAACACTTCCTCCATGGGACCATGGGTTCAGATAACATGCCGACTGTTTGTTAAATAGTACCAAACCGACTCTGGTGGAATCACTCAATAAGTTATTTAATCAAGCCTGGCTACAGGCTTATTGCCAGAAGTACAGTGTACAGCACTGGTGATGCCATTATATAGTAGTAACACTGATACAGTACCCAGAAACTACAGGTCCATAAGCCTGACATGTCTTATTTCTAAGGCTTTGTAACACATTATACCAGACTTAACACTGGCATTAAAAATGTCTTCAGGCTGGATCCATAGAAATTTGGTTTTGTAAAAGGTAGATCCTGTCTAATGAACTTAGTTAACTTCTTTGAGAAGCTAACATAAGCTGTTGACAGTGGTCACACTGTATACCATCCCCCATATTAGCATAATTATTAAATGAAATGCATTACAGACATATTCCTATGTAGTGCAATGGACAACAATCTTGCAAAAAGACAGAACCCACAGGACTCAGTGCCAGGACTACTGCTGTTTGGTATTTACTTCACTGACCTACAGTCTAAAAATGAAGACAAATATGTGAATAACTGCAGAGTGGAAGTCATTGTCAAATTGCCCTTTGACAGAGAAGCCCTCCACCAGGATCTTATAAATGCCTGCTGTATCAAAAATGGCCT
This sequence comes from Protopterus annectens, assembly GCF_019279795.1. Classification (NCBI taxonomy): domain Eukaryota; kingdom Metazoa; phylum Chordata; order Ceratodontiformes; family Protopteridae; genus Protopterus; species Protopterus annectens. The sequence continues at coordinate 289,674,501 of NC_056734.1, read as the reverse complement.
ACAATTAAATGTTAAGTGTTAAAAATTGCAACACTGTTGCTTTTGTTCATAGGTTCACAGGTGGGTACTAGGTTAATGGTCTTGGAGGCTTTACAAGCCTAGCCCATAGAAGTGCCCTGACATCGTGCCGCCCGATGTTAGTTCCCAGTGCCTCTATCAAGAAGAGCCACTGGAGTGATCCCCGGAGTAAACTTTCTATTTCCCATCCACTCCACTCATCATGATTTCTCTTGAAGAGGGCCAGTGAGTTGCTCTGTTTGACATGTATGGGAAGTCTATTTCAGAGCATGAGCAGTCTCTGGGTTAGGAACCTGTCCCTCCAGCATGTTCTGTTGATTGTGGTAATGTAAAAACAATACACGAGTAGATTTTGTGAGACGAACATCACTATAGAAACACATAGATATGTATATGGAAGCATGAATCATTTAGGATGCCTTATTGTTTATGATGTTGATTATTCTTGTGATTTTATGAGAAGCGCTAGGTAACTGGGGAATGTCCATTAGGAAATTGTGTTTCTGAGTAATTGATTGATTGATTAATTGCTTTCATTAGAATGAAAGACTTTTTATATAAAAAGGGTGTTTTAAATTAAAGTTTTTTAAGATCTGAAGAAGCGTACTTGTGTGTACGCGAAAGCGTTCATCTTTTTTGTTTTATAATTACAATAAATGTACTGAAACTTTGCTGCTCAGTTTATTGGACTTATCGTGGTAGTATCTACTCGTGTATTGTTTTTACATCTTTTCAGGGTGCTTTTTGTGTTGACGAGTGGAACTTCGGATCTATAGCGGCACCTATTTGGTTTCCATTGATTGTGGTAATGAATTTGAGCTTCTCTGGAGCGTGTGGTGTGGAGGGATTAGGATTTCTTTAGATGTAGCATTTCTAAGAGAGCTGGGTCAGACATGGCTTTGTAAGTCAAGCAGAGATCGCCTGTTAGTAGATGATATGAGACAGAGAATAGCTGGAGTTTTTTGAGTCTGTCCATGTAGGACATGTGTTTAAGGCCTAGGATCCTCTTCTTGTGATACTTTTTGTGGCCTTTCCAGCTGTTGCATGTGTCTAGTGAGGTATATGCCAAATGGGGCATTATACGTGATGATTGGCCTAATGAGGGAAGAGTAGAGAGAGATGATGACCTCTTTCTTCCTGGATGCAAAACCCTTGGCAATGAGATCTGCCACATAGAAGGGCTTTCTGACCACAGTGGCAATGTGGTGGTCGAAGGAGAGATTGCTGTCAACTTGTGTCCCCAGATCTCTTATAACGCTTTCAGTGTTCAGTCGGCTCCCATCAATGTGGTAATTAGTGGAAACTGAGTTTTTCCCAAAGGGGATGACACATTCTTTGGAATTAAGCTTAAGGCCATGGTTTCGACACCAGTCACTGGTCTCAGTGAGGCCTTTCTGTAGGATGTCTACATCACTTGGGGAGTTAATAATGGCTCCCAGCTTGCAGTTGTCTGTGAACTTGGTCAGCCAGAGTCCCTCTGTATTGGCCTGGACTTCTGAGAAGTAGATGCCAAACAAGAGAGGACCCAGGATCGAACCCTGTGGGACTCCACTCGTGACTGGTCAGCAGTCTGACTTAGAGTACACTACTTTCACACTGTGGGTTTCTATCTGTGAGCCAGTTTGCAACCCACCTAGTGATATAGGGGTTGATGCCTAGTTTGGTAAGTTTATCAATAATTCATGAGTGGGGAATGGTAGCAAATGCCTTGGCCAGATCAAGGTAGGTTGTATGAACTGCCTTGCCATCATCCACAGCTCCGGTGACTGACTCAAAGAAGTCAACCAGGTTGAGCAGGCATGATCTACCTTTCACAATACCAAACTGAGTGGGATCTAGAGAACGGATATTCCCTATATCCTTGTTAATTAGGTCCATGATGATGTGTTCCATAGCCTTACATATCAGACTTGTTAGGCTAATGGGGCAATAATTCCCATGGTCTGTAGTCACTTCCCCTTTATGGAGAAGGATGACTGCAGCAGTGCACCATTCGGTAGGAATAAAGCCTGCAGTGAGGCTGTGATTGAACAGGGCACACAGATGTGGTGCCAGTTCACTTTGTCGTTCATGTAGAACACAAACACATCCAGGGATATTGTTGGGTCCCATGGAAGCTGTATTCTTGGCCTTGGACAATGTAGCTTTAACCTGTGCTGCAGTAATGCTGGGTGCCTGGCATTCCACTGGTATTGTGATTGGTCCTTTAGGGGGGGGAGAGAGGGGTAAAGGTGGCACTGAATCTGTTGGCCAGTATGTTGGCAACATCTGTTGGTTCAGTATAGGAGGTACCATTGTGCAGTAACTCAGATCAAACCTGGGTATTGCCATGGAGATTCTTAATTTAACTATAGAAGGCTTTGTGGTTGTTTTTAGTGTCTGCTGCAATTCTGCCTTCATAGCTGGCTTTAGAGGTTTTGATGAGGGATCTCAACTTTTTGTTGAGGCTAATAAGGGAGTTTTTCCAGTCTTGGGACTTCAACTTTTTTTGCAACAGTTTCTTCCTTCTATTGTAGAGTTAATTAATGGTAGGGGACCACCAGATTGGCTTCCTTTTTTTGGAGGAGAGCATCTTGGTTCTGTTGGGTATGGCTAGTTCCATGTATTTATGTGCATGTTCATACAGTGCATTGGTGTATGATTTGGCAGTCATTCATCTTCCATTGACATGGGTGCTGTGAAGTTATCCACCTCTGTTTTTATGAGCCCAAAGTCAACTTTGGAGAATTTTTCTTGGTGGTTACCTTTGTGGAGGGTGTGGGTCAGATGTAGATTTCCATGGTGATTAGTTTGTGGTCAGATCTAACCAGGGAGGACATGACTATTAGTGAAGAGCAACAGATGCATATGTTAGTAATAACCAGGTCAAGGATGTTGCTTCCTCTAGTGGGAGTAAGAATGAGCTGGTCTAAGGCATTGGAATTGATGAATTCCAGGAAGTGTTGAGCCAGTGTATCGGTGCATGAGTAGTTTTCCCATTTGATGGAGGGGTAGTTGAAGTCACCTAGTATGACAGTGTTGGGTTAGACCCTAATAGTTTCCAGGGTGCTTAGGAACATGGAGTGAGAGTCTTGTAACATGGTTGGGGACCTATAGCAGGCTACGACCTGAATCGCCATCTGACCCAGTGTTAGTTGTACCTGAAGTATCTCAGATGCATTATTATAGGCTACTAGTCTGGAGATGTGCATATATTTATGAATATGGAGACACCAATGCCTTTGGAGCTTTTTTTTGGGGGGGCCGATAAGTGTGGACTGAGTTATAGCCTGGTAGTGCAGGGGTGCTTTAAACCAGGTCTCTATTACAGCACAAATGTCAATGTTCTCCATTTTGAGGAGTGCTTCGAGCAAGTGCATCTTGAGATTTAGACTTCTATAGTTGAGCAGCATGACCCACAAATTGCATTTATTTATAGCTGTTACGGTGGTAATTTGGTCATTGGAACATCGCCTAAAAAGGCCCTATAGGGGTGGCAAGAGCCTTAGCCAGTATCCGGAAACCCAGGGGTGACAGATGCAGGCCATCTCTGGCAAAGCATCAAGGTCTGTCAGTCATATCATCCCAAGCAGACAGATACTGGATCCCCTTAGAATGACACCAGAAACTTAGCCAATTGTTGAAGTCAATCATTTTCTGCTTGTACTGTGGTATCATTCTGGGTGATGGTAGGATGTTGCTCAGGGCTAGGGTCATACCTGCCTAGGCCACATAATCCGAGAGCTCCTCCATGTCTCTTTTCATGTAATCCAGGGAGATGCATCTCAGGTCATTCACACCCACGTGGACAGTGAGAGAGTCATACTTGTACTTGTGGAGTGACCTGAGTGCATGTGTTATGTGTCGGACTCTGGCACCTGATAGACAGCGGACTGTTACCTTCTCCTTATTCAACCTAGTGAGTGGGACATCAGTGTGCCACACTACTGAGTCACCTATGATTAGTGTATTGGGCAAGCTGTTTTGCCTTAGGGGCCTAGGTTGAGGGGCACACTGTGTAGATGAGCTATGTGTCTTAGGGTGGTTGAGTGCATTTCTGCCTTGGAGGTCTCTGCGGTTTGGGTAGATTTCTATTGACAGCCTTCGCAAAGGTGGGTGTGTGGTTTGTGTTTTTATGTGAGAGCTGTGACAGTGGGTGTTCTGGAGGGCTATGTGTTGCATATGGTGCGGTGCAGGTGTTGACCTTCTCCTTTTGACCAGCTATTCTGGTCTTGGCTTGAGAGTGCATGGTTTCCAATTTGGATATATAAATACATCTCTCACAAGTCTGAGTGTTGGGAGGTAAGAGGAGAGAGTTGTCTACGTACATGAGGCAGTTGCTACATTGCCTCAGAATACCCAAGTTCACCAGATTAATAGGAGAAAGCACAGGGAACTGACCTTTAGACATGCCAGGAGGGATGGTCATTATTACTAAGTAATGGAGCTGTTTCCTTATGTATTCCTTTTACAGGATAAATGTCACTCAAGGTGTCTGAGTCTATACAGAGCACTGACAAACACTTGGGGGGAAACTAATGCACAGACCCTGAAAATTTAAGGATGAAGAATTTAGGCAGATATTCTGAAGTTAGAAAGAAATCAAGCAGTACTTACTGAAAAATAAAGAATTAGCTTGTCAAGAATGATGAAAATAGGGGAGTCACATGAATGGCTACTGCCTGGCTATTACTAATGCTGGTCTCAGCACAGCTTCACTCTGTTGGGATAAAATACTCCTTTACGTCTTCTCTCACCAGAAGCAAAATGCTAGCACCAATCCCAAGAAGGCAAGCAGGCCACAGCCTGTTTGGTGATCCACAGTCTTGTCATAGATGATGCAAGGGTCTGCAAGCTTGTAGCCTTTTTCTGGTAGATGCCTTGAACAGCAACCAGACCAATCAGGTATGTTAAGCACAGATACTCACTCTCCAACCAGAAAGAGTCAGGAATCTGTTAGATTTTATTAATATTAGTCTGAAATTAATTATGTTGTAAATATGCTGAAAGAAAAGGCTTGCTTAAATGCAGAAACAGAGTTTAGTAATATGTGATCAGCAGTCATATTAAATGACCATGGCTTGGAAAATAAGGAACCTGCTGAATGGACATTTTTCCCTTACAGACTTAAAAACAGGATGTATGCAAGAGCAAAAATACAAAATCTGCTTTTAAAGAACACTGACATGTTTTTCTGCATATAAAAAATGGACACAATATGTTTCCTAAAATAACAGGATCGACACAATATGTTTCCTAAAACATCAGGATATGTTTATGACACTGTGACAATGTGTTTTCTCAAAAATATGTTTTTCTGCATGGAAAACAGGATATGCTTATCAGCATTGGCACAAGAACAGATGTTTTTATACACAGATCTAAATAGAATACAGGACAATGTGTTTCCTCAAAAATATGTTTTTCTACATGGACATCAGGACACTGTTACAGGATATTCACACTGTCAGAAAAGCTGGTCTCTTACAAGACATTGTTAAACAAGGAAGCTTAGTATTGTTTCTACAGGATAAGCAATTCTCCAAAATAGAATGCCAAGAGGACTAAAACTGTATATAAAGAGCTGTATAAATCCAGTTATGTTAGAGGTATGGTAGGGACTCATTTGTCCTAAGGTAAATGTTATATCTCTCACATCATCTGTACTATATGAGAAGTAAAGTTGGAACAGTATTTTAAGCTGCAACGTTTGTCCAGTTTGATTTATTATAAAAGTTATTGGTTACTGCTCTCTAAAGTTGATGCTGCAAAGTATATTCTCTCATCAGTGTATATTATGCAGGTTTCTGTATGCAACAGACTGTGAATGCAAATATAACCAGACTTTGAATTTTAGCAGAATCCAGCCAGCAAGACTGAGTGTCTTAAGAACACTTCAAATCCATCCCACAGCAAGAAGCAAGCGAACAGCAAGTAAAGCTCTATGTAATTTTTTCAGAATCAATGCACTCTGCTCCTACTCTCACCAGGATCATAATATATGCACAGATTCCAAGCTGTCACCTATAAAGCAGTTATTAAGCTTTCTGGTGATCAGCACTACTTCTCTCACCAGGAGAAAACCGAAGCACTAAGCCCAAGATGACTACTGAGAGGCAGAATATGGGCTCTCCAATAACTGGTGGTCTTGCAATAGATACTTCAAGGTAAGATGAAAAAATGGTTTATCCTAACCACTGCAGTGTGCACTAGAGGAATTAGGTGTGAAAGTAGGTAACGTAAGTTTTACCTGTCTATTTTTAAAACAGCAAGATAGACTGAAAGGGGTGGTCACTTTTGTATTCTGGTTCTATGGAATACAGTAGGATGACCAATAAATTTAAATAGTTGAAGGGGAGTGATTTCACAAAATGATAAGTTTGTGCTTACTCACACCAACCAGTAAAAGCAGAGAGGAAATGAGATATATGGCCAAATTAGCATAACGGGCAGACAAATCAAGCCCCAACCATAAAGCATTGAAAATATCCCACTTCAAAATAAAAATTTTGTTAAAGTCCAGGGAATGAGGTTTTATAATTCCCTCTCCTTTGACCACCATATAGCAACACTTGTCAGGAAATATTTCTAGTTGTCTCCTTGTATTCATCTCTGATCCCACCAACTATAAACTAAAATGACCCCTTTGGGGTGTACCTAATGAGGCATGTCAGATAGTTGGTAAGATCCCAGAGGTTCCTAAAAAGAGGTCAGACTTAAAATGTCTAAGAAGCCTGAACTGATTACAAGCACTGTTTCTCTTGTCTTTGTCTTATAGACTCCTCTGAGGAAACTTACATCTTGCTTTCCAAGCAATCAGGGGCTCAGTGGTCCAGGATCTCTTGTAAGTTCCTAAATCAAACAGTCCCACAAATATCTGAACAAGAGACCTCTAGCTGCTTCAGCAGATCTCTAAAACAAGGCAGAGAGACATATTTATTACTCATTTCTTGTCTCTCTCACCTCTAGAATAGGCTCCGCCTACAGATTAAGCAGTGTGACACACTACCTTCCTTCCAATGGACCTGGACAATTGGATGGTTATTCACAAATTCACCATGGACATGAGTATTGGTATAGCACTCCATGAGAAAAAAGATGCAGACCGGGGTGGGTATTAGCAAGGCATAATGGTGACAAGACTCAGTAGCCTTGAACTTGTATGATTGCTACTGCTGTCCTGTAAGCCAGGGAATGAATATTCAACCTAGTGAGTGCTGATATGACAGCATTAGGAGATACTGGATGATAATTATGACAGCAGCTGTTTTACAATGCTGCCTAGTCAGTGTGTGTGTGTGTGTGTGTGTGTGTGTGTGTGTGTGTGTGTGTGTGTGTGTGTGTGTGTGTGCATGGGGCCTTATATGTGTATTACTCTGCAAGGATCACTGGATCATATACAGTACCTAGAACTTGCCATTATGCTGGAATTACTGTGAAAGTTGCTCTGAGTGTACTACTGTATGTTATGCATGCTAAGAGAGGCTGGAGGAACAGCTTCTACACTGCAAAGGCATCCATACTGTGGATGTTTATCTAGGAGTTATCAATGTCTTAACTGTTTACAGACTGTGCCCATATACAATCAATTATTTTCCCCAACCAACACGGCACCATAGTTTTTGGGTAAACATCTGAGGTATCTCTGAAGTTGTTGTTTATTGGGAGACTGACTCTGTTGATGATCATGTCAGCCATATCCTGGCATGGTCAGGTTCACAGTGTCACTGGTAGACTTAGGCAACGTGGTGGACTGATCCCCACAACATTTCATGGGCACAGCTTCCATGACTGTACGATCCACCTCACAAATACAGAATATCATGCAAGGAATGGAAGACTCAGCCACATCTCCTGGGGCGTGGTGTCATTTCCAGTTCCAAAATCAGCCTTAGTTGCAGCAAGCTCCACAGAGCAGGAGGATGATACTATGATAAGACAGGAGGTGACTGAGCACAACAACATCATGGGTACCATCTAGCCCATGAGCAGAGTGTGCCCATGGTCACTGTCCAGCATTTGTGCAGAGTCATAATAGTGGGACAAGGTCAGACAGACACCAACACAGGCATAGCTGGTTGGGGTTGTGCATTATCTGCATGATGACTTCAGGGACTGAATGGGCCACATGTACACCATCATGGACATGAGGTATAGGGAATTTGCATGAAGTAGGTGCCCCTGTGTACCTACAGATCACAGCTGCAGTACTTCCCCATACCTTTTGTGTCTGGTGGGAGATGGCATGGTCTGAAATCTGTTTCACCACCAACATGATCCAGTTTTTAGGGCAAAAAGGGGCTTATTGCAGTTATATTCATAGGGTTGTGCATGCAGGGTTCACTTACAACATAACCCAGAGCTTTCCTTCCTCTGGGCATGACTCCAAGCCAGTGCCACAGCATGCTGTGCCCATTTCCATCTGGTACAGTCATGTCCTTTAGCCAGCTCCTCCAGATGCTCTTCATCAGGCCCCTCTTCTGCTGCTGGGTCATCTACTTCCTCCTCCTGAAATTCTTTGCTCCGCTGTAACTGTCTGTAAATCAGGATGTTGTGTAACATTTCTAAGACTACAACGATCTCGCTTCCTGCTTATGGTCATACTGCAGTGCACTGAAAGATGCACCCAGATACATCTAGACACAAGAAGTGGGCCTTAAGCAGGCCAAATACACATTCAATAGTTATCTTCATCTGTGACTAGGCAGTGTTGTACTCAATGGTCTGTGGGTTTCTAGTTAGTGTCATTAGTCTTAGCTACAGAGCATATCTGGCATCTCCAATAGGATGTCCCAGGGGAAAATTGACTGCTGGTATAATTTACATGTTTGTCATATGTAGGAGTCATAAGCTCTGCCCAGGTGGCCTGCAGACACATTGTATATCATACCCTGTGCATTACTGACAACCTGGGTATTGACAGGAATGAACCCCTTATAGGTGATAAACCTTTGTCCCTGCTCCCCAGGTATGGCACTAACTACCCCAGTGAAATGGGTTATGTCACAAAAGTCCCACATGGTGTTGCCTCCATACCTCTCAATCTGTTACAGCAAGAAATCTGGGCACAGCCATAAATAATGGGGGCACAAAGGCCAAAAAATAGGGACACTTTTTTAAATATTGCTCTTACAAACTTAGAAAGTAGACAGAATGATAGGCTTTGCATTAGCATGAATTTTCTGAGAGGTATGATGTCTGAAACTCAAATGTTTGCCATTATTTTCTGACTTCAACCCTCAATTACTTTCCAGTGATTTGCCAGGAAAAACACAATTTTATGAGAAACAGACCAAAATTATGAGACAAAAATCTGTGCAGTTGAGAGGTATGGTTGCCTCTCTCCTATGGGGTTTGTGGAAATCAAATACACTTCCCAGGAGCTAGTTGGATGTCTTTAGGGCAGAAATATGGGATACACTAATGATGTCCCTGACTGTTCAATGAAATATTTGTGTATATAAGATTCTCAAAGCCACATACTGTATAACTTTGAGTCCAATGGGATAGGTACTCGATGCATCCCCCGAGCATGCAAAAGTGTCATTGAGATCATATGGTATGCCCAGTTGGATGAAACGGTGCTTCCAAGTGTGATAATGGGCAACACCTTTACTACTGGCAGTGATAACAGCCTACTCCATATACAAATTTACTAGTGCAGTGACTGTCCATCCAGTAGCTCCAAGTTTCTGCTGTGGTCAACAGCCCTGGAGATAGCATGTCTCTTTCCAAAATATATACTTTTCTGAATCACTCTGTCATATTGTTTATCTTCATATGTGTCTATTTTTTTATTTTACTACTGTTGCACACTTCTGTCTCTAACCATTTGTATATTACACAGGCTGCATTATTTCTCAGATTTCCACATTTGTGCATTGTGTGTCTCTGAATGGGCCCCATCTGAAGGGTGACTGCTTTTTGAGTAGAATGCACTCCTCAGACATAAACAATGTTTCTCAATCTCAATGAAAATCCATGAGTTGGAATATGTTACTTTTTGTAATGCATATTCTACCACCAGAAATATTTATTTACCATTTTAAGACAAACAATTAAATCAATCCATACTGCAAAAGGTAATATCAATTCAGCCACTAATGACTTCAATCTCTTTCTTTTTACTTGCCTCCTAAGTAGATTCTCCTTCCTCACACAGGTTACAGTAGGTAGCAGAATATAGCTTTTGGGGAGTAAAATCCTTACCCAGGTTTGTGTACCTCCAGACTTTGACTTTAGGGTAGATTTCTGACATGAATTCAAACTTACTCCGAGTACTTTATGTTGCAGCCCTGTATCAGAAATTAAGCTATGAATGCCATTGGCAATGCAGGAACTGTTCAAATGACTGCACAGTGTCTAAGAAAATATTTAAATAGAGGAAACAAGGTAGCCCTATGGGCTCATTCTTAATTTATGTAGACTCAGCCACAATACAGTTTTCATGCTGACATTTATCTTAAGTCAGAATATTAGGAAAGGTCATATTTCTTGTAGCTTCCGGTGAATTTCTTTTTCACTGAAATATTTTTTGCATAACACTTCATTATTTTTCACAACACTCATCTATTTTAAGGATCTATTTTAAAAATAATAAGAACAGATAATACTACCTTTTTCTATTATGAAGTTGAATAACAACAGTATGACAGCTATTTATATCAGTCAAAGGCTTCGACTTAATAAGCAGTTGGATCAGACATAATTTCATGTCCCTGTAGATGAAATCCTCTCGGTAAATGAATGGCTAATATCCTTTGACAGCAGGAGATGGAATTTATTAGAGCCCTCCCTTCAGTGGCACACTGAATCAGGTAATTGATGCAACAGTACACAACATTATTAATGCTGAGACATATACAGATTCTGAATTTGTTAAGCACTCTAAACAATTCAGATACTTCTCTATGCATTTTAAAATAAGATGCCCCTGTCTTCAGAAGCTGTAAAAATACAGCAAAAAGGCAAGCATTTAAATAGTTTTATAATAAATAATTTTTCATTTTCCCATGATCATAAAGTATCTTCATATCAATACAAAAGCTTGTCTAGAAAATCATACTTTTCATGATGTCACCTTTTTTGTAATAAGATCATATCTATGACTGATATGATGTGCATCTTTTTTGCTGAGGTCACACTGTCATGTCCAACCACATGAATCACTTCGTTAAAGGGCACTTTTTCTACCTTGCTTGTCTTTCAGAAAAGAAGTCTTAAGCCAAGAAAATGAAAGACAAATAGCAATGTTAAATACTCATCATATTTAAAACCAGACTGGTATTTCAATCAAATCAGTTGTATAAGCTCTATATTTATATAATTTCACATACTTGCATGAGTCATACAAGCTGAATTAAACAAGTACTTTACCAGTATTTTGTATATCCAGGGACACAAAAATGTATATTTTATGTCTGCAAGTCTTAACTAGAAAATGATCATACTGTATTAATTGTAATATTTTTAGTCCGTAGTGCCAATAGTCACTACTAAAAGTAATAGAAATACCTAGTCTACTCTAAAAACGCTTCAGAAACACAGAATAAATAGAAAACACCATGCTCTTTGGTTACCAGATTCAGTCAGTCATAGACATGATCACAAATCCCAGGAGCTACAAAGAAATCTAGGACTTTTTTTGCAGTCTTTAGTCAGTACCATTAAGAAAACAGTCTGCATCACAGAAAGGTTCAGAGAAAGGTTCATGTACTTTATTCAGTGTTTAAAAAAAATCTTTAAATGTCAAGGGTAGTTTCACACTGAGATAAAATGACCTCCCTATCCTTCAGTAGTGGTGCATCTAAATCATCAGGGAGCAGTATTAACTAAAGAGAATTAGCAAGCCATTTTAACCAGTCCGTGGATACTGTACTTCATCCCTTTCAACTGTTTCTGATTTTGCAGCAAGTCCCTGATTTTGCGACATATACTTGTACTATCCCTTGTAAATGTTTTGACTTTCTAGTAAATCACAATGGATTACACGCAGTCATTAGCACCGACTGTTAGAGTTTCAAACAATTACTCAGAAAATGCATGTTGATGCAAAGCCTGTTGTGCTATTAACTCCTTTAAGTTAAGCAGAGTAATATTTAAAAATGATCCCTGAATTTGGGCCTCTGCCCCCCATTATTTTTGGCTCAGTCCCTGTTTCCTCAGCAGAGAAGTTGTGATCTATGCTGCATATGCTTTAGAATCCTGGACTATGGTCACAAATGACTGAAGTATATAATGTCAATATCATTCAGATATTTTACTTTTGCTGATGTGATTAGTGATGTTATTACAACATAAAATGAAAAGTGATTTTCATTTTGCATTCATTTCTTGGTCTACAATAAACGTGTGCTTTAATACAGGGTTGACTGCATCTTTTATTTTTTTCTTTACCTTTTGTTGAATGGGTTAGTCCCACTGGGCTAGTGACTCCTTTTATGGGAAATTTGAGGTGATATTTATACCACTAGGGGAAATTTGGCCAGTGTATCAGGGAACTTCCTTTACTCTTTTCAATAGGTGTCATGGGATCTTTTCATCCCCTTGAGCTACCATCAACTCATGCAGATGAACGTTGGTTTAACATCTCATTTAAGGAATGATATACTCAGAGTGCAGCACCCCCCTTTTGTTGCATGACAATGTCAGCAATCCATCCATCGGGTGTGAGAATAGAACCTACAGCCTTCTACACCAAAAGTTAGTGAACTCTCTATTGGACCAGCGATACTGACTAAATTTTCATCACTATTTTTATATAAGATAGCTATAGTACTTATTTATTTTAAATTCAGATAACGTACAGAAAATGGTGCATGCTTCTCTTTAAATTGTCTTAGTTTAAGCTGTCACAGCTGTCAATATTCAGTTTATTATATTTTTTTCATCTCCATACAATATTATGAACTACTTTACCATTCAAAAAGGTCCCCCCTTACATCTCATTCTCCCTCTTCACTGTATATATACAGTGTGCAGTATTTATACTTGTTATGTTTGAGTGCAGCAGGTATATGGTCTGGCTGCTGACAGGTGAGATGTATTCACTAATATAAAGTGTGGCTATACACAGTAGTTAGAAACTGATTTAGAAACTAGTATGCAAATGATGGAATAATGAGAAGGAAATGTGTGAAAAAGGTGTGACTAACTTATGTAAAAGATGCTGTCTTCCCACCTTTTGTAATTCATAGTTTATTTTTTGATACATAACCTCACTGTATGCACTTGTTATTAAAAGCAAATCCCCACCTTTTCCAGTCACATTGCATTTGGAAAAGATGCTGAGTTTTGCTGCAAACCTCACTATTTCCTGACTTGAGTCTCCTGTCTTTGTCATTCTGACACCTAGCACACAAAATGGTGCTTGCCAACCTAGGACAGGAAGGAATAAGCAAAGAATAACCCACATGATCTTTGACAAACAGTAGTTACTAGGTAGATTTTGAGTCAATGAAGATATAATAAAGGCTCTGGTGAGCTTGTATAGCCAAAAAATGGGAACTAGGACAGGCATGGCATTTCTATCCTGTGGACACTAAGGTGTGTATAGCCATCACTATATTTGCCATGGGGACCAATCAGAGACAGACTGGGGACAGAGTGGGTATCTCCTAAGCTTCTGCTTTAAGAAAAATCTAGCAGTTCCTCAGTATACTCTAAGCCTATTATGGATGAGCATATCTATTTTTCAGCGTCACCCCAAGACCAATCCAGCACCATGTCAGCCTTTTATGCAATGGCATGTTCCTTCTGAGCTGTTTGATGTGACAGATTGCATCTATGTGGTTAAAAGGGCCCCATCTGGACCATTGCAGTAGCGATGCCATGACATGAAGGTTTACAATTCCATCAACTGCCAGGTAGTGTGTGTGATGCACAGGGCTGCATCACCCATTTTTTGGCACAGCAACCTGGCAGTATCCATGGTTCTCACGATGGCACACATGTTCTCTACAGTGCCACTTCCTGCATGGTGGGATTACTTGTGATCATCTGTTTGGTAAGTGCAAAGTATTATAATCTTGGTAACACAACAGATGTATCTATATAGCAGCATACACAATGATAACTACCCCTCATGTGTCCCCTCTCAGTTTTGTTTTCGAGGTGATGTAGACTGCCTAGACAGACCTTGGGTAATTAAACCAATCCATAACTTGCAAGGGGCTGCTGAGGAGTGATTTAATACTTCCCTGTCTTAGACATGGATAGTTATAGACAGAGAGTGTGTCTGGTCTGCTCAAAGTCCATTTCTGTTCCCTGGTTGAGTCGGGGGGGTGGCTTCATTACGATCCTGCTATTGAATGCAGAATGTTCACAACCTGCTGATCATGTGCTCGTTATAGTGCAACTACCACAACCAGTGACAGTTGGTGTCAGCAGCATGCATCCCCTATGGCAGGCTTCTGCATGGTACACAGGTGTAGAGGTAAAAGAGCGGCTTCAAGTCTGCAGTTGTAGGCCATGACATTCACTATATGACAGTGTAAAGTTTCAGAGATAGGCATTAGTGCATGCAGTGTTACTTGTGGGCTATGCTGAGCAGTGCATGATAAATTTGCACTGTATATTAGCTCTCCACTTATCATACATGAATAACTCAGTCACTTTAGGAGCTGTTATCATTTGTGCAGTGTTCAATGGTCAGTTGATACAAGTGCAAGATATACTGGCACAGCCTGAGGGAACGGCAAAGTAGCAGGTAATATTTACAGCTGTACCCTGAGTAACTGAATTGGTGTGTTACAGATGCTGTATTTAATTGCTTCCGCAAACATTTATTTTTCATTTTGAAATGTATCATTGCTGTAGGTGTTTTCATTGTTTCATTATAATGATTCCATTTCTTTCTTTCTTTCTTTTTCTTTCCTTCTTCAGGAGAATAAAGGGAAGAGTGGCATTTCTCATTTCCAACAGATATATTGTAATGTGATCTGTACCACTCTAGAAATGATTTTCCTGGTGATTAACTTCTGTGTTATATTTGAAACATGTCCTACACAAAATTACATAATGCTAACGTTGGCAATGGTCCATAGACTGTAAGCCACCATGAGCATGTGAGCATGACGCCAAGCTGCACTGTTTGCAGGATCTGCTGGATGTAAAGGAACCCCTTGACATTGGTCTAAAAGTGCTGAGAGACCTATAACTTGACTCTGAGGATCTATCCTATGAAGTAGAACTTTGAAGAAGCCTAACTGTTTACTTTTGGGAACAATCTACAGAAGTGCATCCAGCAGTTTTTAGAGAACACATTTCATGTCCAGCCTACTCATTCACCATGTATTTGGACACTCCCTTGTTCATGAGCAGACATGTCCACAGTATACCTCCTTACTAGTATGTTCATATAGGCTGACATAAATGCCATGTACGCAGCACTTCTGCTGGTTATTTTTATTGTATTTCATAAGAACCCCCTATTAATTGTTACATTTCTTGCACTTTAATAGAGTTTCAAAGCTGAACTGTTTCCACTGCTCCTGTAGTACTTAATTACATTGTGCCTGCTAGCTTTCACAATGGTAGTATCTAGATTACGTGTTTCCCTTACATTTGAGCTCTAAAATCAACATTTTTACATTGAGGGTTTACAGACTTTACACTTGTGGCAGAACTATACTGCTGCAAACCTATCTGGGTTGGGGGCTGCTGGCTGAAAGCTTATTTTGTATTTTCCTGATTGGTCTGCAGGCCTTGCTGTTGGAAAACTTGTTTTCCTGATTCTATATAAGTCTCAATGTTTGCATGGATTTGTGCTCAATTCCTCTGAATTGCTCTTGGTTTAGCTACTTCACCTGAGGCTTACAAAGAATTTGATGCATCTAAAACTAATAAGTATAATTTTGTACTTATTGTTACGTATTTCATAAGATTCTGTGTGTGTGTGTGTGTGTGTGTGTGTGTGTGTGTGTGTGTGTGTGTGTGTGTGTGTGTGTGTGTGTGTGTGCCCTACAGCAATACATTATTTATGTTTTAGAGTTCCATCTCTGAACTTAAAATCCTTTAATCTACACTTGCATGCATACATGCATGCGTACCTGCATGCATACGTGCATGTGTACCTGCATGCACATGCTTCAAATCCAGTTGTTTCATTTGCAGTCCACAGTCAGCCTTTGTTGCCCTCCCAGGCTCCAGTGCTGTCTTCAATGAAAAAGACAATGCAAAAAATATGGATTTGTATCAAAAATGGTATATTCCTACTAATTAAGCAAAAGTTAAAGTTTCAGTATGGAAGATCAGAACAGCAACTATCCCGTCAATTGCCTTTTTCTGCAAAAGGATGTTGCATAAATAGGAGAGGAAGGATTTTCCTTTTGTGAAAGATGTGGGTTTTTCTTGATTTGGCCTATTGTACCAAATGACCAGGAAAGCAGCAGCTGTGGCAATCACTGAAGTAAAAGGCCAAGGTGAAGCAGGAGTTTGGTGAGGCCATGGAGAACGACTTTTGGAAAATCTCAAAAAGATTCTGTCAATCTGGTGAAACAGTATAGAAGGGTACAGTGTTACACTGGTTCTTCTCAGCAGATCTCCAAAAGTACTTATCTCTGCTGGGGATATTGTGTAGATGTGGAAGGAGAACGTTGAGGAACATCTAATTCCAGTGGATATGCCCTTATCTGGGAAGGCAGTACCAGATATAATTGGTGAGAGCGGCTCTATTTTGGTAAATGAGGTCAATGCAGTGCTTAAGGAAGTCTACTGCAGCAAATCTACTGCAGTGAAAATAATGCAGCTGGAAATGATAAAGCACTGGATGCTGGAAAAGTGCTGTGATTATTGTGTTTTTTTTTTTCAATGTTGCCTGGAAGGCTGGGATATTACCTTTGGATTGCAAAACTGGGGTAGTAGTCACCATTTTCTAAAATGGGTCAGAAAGGTGTGATTCCATCAACCAGAGATCACATTGTTCCACTGCCCTGAAAAAGCCTATGTCAGGTGGTTAGAAAGGACATTCTTTCTGATATCTGTCCTTCTTATTCAAGAGGAGCAATGCAGTTTCCATCATGGTTATAGAACAATGAATCAGCTCTTTGCCCTTGGAGCAATGGATCAGCTCTTTGCCTGTGGAACAATGGATCAGCTCTTTACCCTTGCAAAGATATTGAAGGTGCCATTGGGATTTGACAATCCTGTCTACATATGATTTGTGGACATGAAGAAGGCACATGACCAAGTAACCTGGAATATCCTATAAGAGGTGCTACAATAGTACTGCTTGTTATTTGATCCCTATATTTTTGAAGTGAGAGTTATGTATGCATTCCTGGTGTTAAGTCAAATGCATTCAAGGTGTGTGTAGGACTTTACTGGGAACGTGCCTCTCCTGTCCTCCTAGCTATGGTTTTCATGGACAAGATATCAAGGTGCAGGTAAGGTCTAGAGATCATCTAAGTCTGCAGACATGAAGGCTGCATCTGTGCAGTTTGAAGTAATGTTGTTCTCATTACCACAAATGACTGTAGTGGCCTGTAGACAATCACTGCTGTGTGATGTGAATGAATCAGCACTTCGATCTGACTATCATTATTCTCTGCTAGAACAGAATGGATTGCACTCCTGAGAGCTACCTGAAGTGGAGATTCAGCATCTGGGGGACTCATTTACAAGTGAGGACAGAGGGGGATCAGAAGATTAATCAGTTAATGCATGCAGTTGTCGCAATGTGTATGCATTATAAGAGACTGTAGTGATGAAGCAGAAGGACAGTCCTAAGATGAAGCTCTTAATTTGTCTGTCAGTCTATGTCTTCATCCTTGCTTAGTGTCATGAACATTGGGTAGTGACTGAAAGAAGGAGAGGATGCATACAAGATATTGAAAAGAGGCTGCTTTGTAGGGTTGCTAGTCTCTCTCGTTCTCTGGGAAAGAGGCAGGAGTTTGGCAATGAGTGTAGAAGAGAGCCACTGTTTTTCAGGATTAGGGGGGGATCCAGTAGAGCCTGTTTTGACACCTAGTGAGGATGCCCCCTAGATGCCTCCGACAGAAGGTGCACTAAGCACAGCTCCCTGGGATGCTGCTCTTTGATAGAAATCACAGCTGTGTAAAATCTTACCATAATGGCAGATGTCCTTGCCTTCACTGCTGCAGTATTCTTAACAGATGGGATTCCCTGCCGTGGCAGCCTGAATGTCCAGCCCATCTACCAAGACTACTTGTTGCTTGTAAAAGGAATGCTGAATATCACCTTAACACTCCTTTCATAGAGTAGGGCATAAAGATGATGTTCAGGCCTACCATAATCAGAACTGAATGCCCAGTAGGAACACAGTGCAAGAAACCCAAGAGGTAACTTGTACATCCAGGAAGGCAAAAGACTAGTGGGATGGAGGAAAGGAGCAAATACTGCAGCAGTGAAGGCAAGGACATCTACTGTTATGGTAAGATTTTACACAACTGCACTATGTCCTTACATTCATTGCTGCAGTATTCTTAACAGATGGGAGAGTGCCAAAGCTCAAGAGTAAACTTGAGAGGGAGAAGGTGCAGAAGAGCTCCATAAAAAGCCACTAAGAATGGCAGTAGCAAAACCAGCCCTTGCTCTGGAGACACCATTCAACTTGTACTGCTTGATAAAGTTATGCACAGAAGTCCCGGTAGCTGCCTCAAGAATATAATTAGTATCTAAGCCCTTGAAAAAAGCTCCTGAAGAAGCCACAGCTCTAGCAGAATGAGCCTTAACTGAGGAGGGATGGCTCTTGCCATGAAAAGTGTAACAAAAGGAAATAGCCCTAGAAATCCAAGAAGAGCTAGCTTGCTTGGATACAGCAAGTCCCAAAGATCTAGGATGAAAAGAAAAAAATAACTGATCAGATTTTCTAATAGCCTTAGTGTTAGCCAAATACATTCTTAAGTTGCTTATGCACGTCCAAAGTATGCAGCTCCCTCTCACTGTCAGATTGAGGACAGGAGAAAAAAGTAGGCAAATTAATAGACTGATTCAGTGATAGCTCATTAACCACCTTAGGCATAAAAGAAGAGTTAGTGCTCAAGGACACTCTGTCCTCATGAAAGACCAAAAAAGGAATAATGTAGCAAGGAAGCAGAAGCAGCAGGCTCAAAATGGGCCCGAGTCAGCTTCTCCAAAATAAAATTAAGATCCCAGGGAGGAGGAACAGGCTTCTTTAGGTTGTCTAACATTAAGGACACCTTTAAGAAATTGTTTAACCTCAAATATAAAAGCAAAAGGAGGAGAAAAAGGCAGACAAGCAGAGATAGCTGATAGGTGGGCTTAAATAGAAGAATAGGCCAAACCAGCATTGAGTAACTCACACAAATAAGACAGAATCAAAGGAACATCCACAGAAAGTGGGTCCAGGTTATGAGAGAGATGCCAAATAGAAAACCTTTTCCATTTGGATAAGTAGAATTTCCAAGTAGTAGGTTTCTTGGCCTCCTGCAAGACATGCAGCACGTCCTCAGAAAAAAAAGGTGTCTGTGAGGAATTAAAATCCTATCACCCACAAACAAGAATTTACCCCAGGAAATGGACTCATAATCCTTGGATCAAAGTTCTTGGTTTAATAGAAACTCTTAAAACAATTCATTCTTTATAATTTTAACTGAATGTTATTTAAATATTCTGAATGTATATTGGTAAATGAACAGTTTTATTATTTCTCTCTTGTGAAATATTTCTCATATTAGACCAAATGTAAATATTGTATATAGTTATCTATTCAAAACTTATATTAGAATGCATGTAATATTTTCATATGTTTAAATTTAATAAAAATATTTGAAAAAAAATCCTATTGCCCACAGTGTAAGTTGAAGTGTGGACAGGTGGGGATTGACGAGAGATCCCTTGTCTTTTGTGATTAGATCCACCTTGTGAGGTAACTTGTGATGATTGCCCCTGGACAGCTGCACAAGTAGAGGGAACCAGTGCTGTTGTGGCCAAAAGGGAGTTACCAACAAGATTTTGGGAGCATCATATTGAATATCAAACAGGAAAATGAGAGGGCATCCACCTTCCACAGCTGAGACTCTGGCACAAAACATAGGAAGTTATCTGGCTACAGACATGACAGAGGGGTCAGCAGCATGACATTTGTATAGGAAAGAACAATCCTCAGGCACTCTATTAAACCTGTCTGTCTTCTTATGAGCAGGGGACAGAGAATCAGGGGCATGAGAGGTATTGGAAAAGGCATCCAGCAAAGCAGCCAAAACAGGAGGAATAACTGCAGCTTCAGGGGATTCCAACTGCAGCAACTCATAGTACCTCTTACAAATGTCATAGACCTGAGCACGATCCCACTTAAAAAAAAAACATCATCCTAGAAAGTGTGTCCCCAAAAGGAAATTTCCTCCAGAGGAATATCTGGACTAATGGATTCCTCCTCCTCCTCTGACCCATACTCTAAAGGAGAAGGAATTTGAGTAGAATAAGTCAGAGATTCATTATACAAATCTGACTCATCCACATAAGAATCCTGTTCTCTAGGTCTTTTAAGGGGAGTAGAGGACCAAGGAGGAGCAGGAACCGAAACCCCTTGAAGAGGCTTTAAGGACATTAAAGCAGTAAATAGCCCCTGAGTGAAGGCCTGCCATTCACTTTGTGGAGCCCTAGGAGCAGAAGAAACATGTTTAATTTTTTGTTTGTTTTTAAGGGAACATCCCCTCCAAAAGCTGAGAAGGCTCAGATCCCCCACTGAATGTCCGATATGGACTCCTGCAAAGCTTGTTTGGATGTGCTGCCAGCTGGACCCTCATTGGCCTCTGACACAGTCACGGCAGAGAAATCCAACACAGCTGAAAGAGTCTCCAGGTTTGCAACAACCTCGGGAGAAACACCTGGCAGAGGCTGGACAGCGAAAGATTCCGGTTGTACCCTTTTCACCTTCTTCTTCTTCCCTAACACCCTCGGGTGGGAGATTTCTTCCATTGTATCTTTAGCCAGAAGCTTAAGATGCTGGTTCTCAAACTACAAGAAAAGGGAAGAAAGTCTACAGTGAAGGGTTTTCAGAAAGAACGCCTCACAAACAGAACAAGACATATGCTCATGAGAAGCTCCTACACAAAAAAAAACAATTATCATGGTGGTCTTTATGGGGAATCTGTCTCCCACACTGGCATTTACCCTTCCTGGATGACATTAACCCCAAAGAGCACAAAAAAGTAAGAAAAAACTAAATCCCCAATGGGGCACTTATCTGCAACTAGAACAGAAATCAGCAAACAGGTAAAGATAGTAATGGGAGAAAGAAAATGCATTTAACTAACAGAAAATGGATGCAGGTCAACAGACCAATGGTAAAAAGAAACGTTCAGATTGACAGCAAAGAAGTTCTGATTATGGTAGCCCATAATGTCACTTTTATTCCCTACGCTATGCAAGAAGCATTTGGGTGACGTTCAGCGTACCTTTTAAAAGCAACAAGTAGTCTTTGCTAGACTGGTCAGATGTTCAGGCTTCCACGGCAGGGAATCCCATCTGTTAAGAATACCGTAGTGGTGAATGTATGGACATCAAATGTGAGAGACTGCATTTCTCAGACAGCAAGGGTTACCCTAGACATCCTTCTGGGTGGGACAGAAACTGCTGCTGTACATAAGGAAGACTGGTCTTTCGGATTCTCCTCTATCACTCTTACCTTTTACACACAAGTGTAAGTGTGTGTATATGTGTGTGTGCATGTGTTTGTAAGTGTGTGTGCGTGTGTGTGTGTGTGTGTGTGTGTGTGTGTGTGTGTGTGTGTGTGTGTGTGTGTGTGTATGCATGGTAGTGTGTGTGTGTGTGTGTGTGTGTGTGTGTGTGTGTGTGTGTGTGTGTGTGTGTGTGTGTGTGTGTGTGTGTGTGTGTGTGTGAATGCTTGTGTATGTTTGTCTTCACACTTCTTAACAACCCACCCATTTTTAGCAGTAAATCTTCACATTACACACCTATTATTCTGGAGTGCTGTCTTACAAAACTAGTCTAGGATACACCTTTTCTCTAAATAGTATTTCATATTTTTTAGAAACTATTTTCTTATACAAGCACCTTTAGTAAGTTTACAAATGAAAAAATGGCGATCTCTTGAAATATTTCAGTTTACTCAGAGGTTTATTGCCATAAGCAGGTGTTCTTGTTTTCCGCTAGGCTCACTTTGTGTAGTAACGCTTCCCTATGAAACTGTCAGTGGCAAATAGGGATCTAACACATTTTTTAAATTACATTACCCTTATATGCCACTTTGATGGTATCGGATACAAAGCTGGTCATTTAAATGTCAAGTCCCTATGTTACTCTGCAGGCCACCTGTACACAACTTGTGTTGGACACTTTTACAGTAGTACAAACATTTGAATGAATTTTTTTAACACACATAAACAACACTCAGTACCTCACAATGCATAGGAAATCAATTTCAGAAATCAATGACAAGTCTGTTAATCATAATGACAGGTCCCAGATGGCAGCATCTAATAATATCTTCCTCATACCCTTTCCATAGTTTTCATATTCTTGAAAGTATGCAAATATTTCTTCATTTGTAACTACTGCTATAAACAATAAATAATCATGAATCTTAGCCAAGGAAAATTAAGAAATAGGGGTTCTTATTATGTTATCGAAAGATAGCATAATCGAACAGCCAAAACATCGAAATGGACGCATTTCAAAGTTTGAATTGTGGGATCGCAGTACAGTGAAGATTGGGATATTTGCCCTTTCCTCACTGTAGTGTGATCTCAGAGTTGGAATATATACTTAGCGGGGGGTGTGAGAGGTGCAGCCCCCACAATAAAAGTTTTGAAATGTGGCCGTTTTGATGTTTCGGATGTTCGATTACGTTATCTTTTGATAATGTAATATGAACCCAAGAAATAGATCAGATGGCAGTTTTTGTAGCTATAACATAATCAAGTTACTTCAACTGACTTATGACATTTTTAAAGATACTCTATTGAAGAAAAATATAACAGTAGTTAAGAAGGCATTATTTAGACTTTCAGAAGCACATTTGAAACTATTATAGTAGTAGAAATTAGCACAAAAAAGCAGAAAAGGATGTTTTGGAATGATAAGAACAACAAGAAATTGTTTTTCCTCACAAAAGGTAGAAAATGTACACACAATATGCCAATCGTTATCCTATGGAGAACTTATATTGGTTAATTACTGCTAATCATATAAGCTCAAATTTATCAGCAGCAACAGTAGCCAGTGGAACTTAATATTCTGGAGTCCTGAACAAATGTCACAATATTACAACAAATTTCTATTGTAATATGGTTTGTTTTGCGGATCCCCTTTTACAGTACTTTAATATAAATGATACCAACTGTATCCATGATGGTGGAATGTTCTATTATTAACCGGTTTCACTTCATATCGTCGAAAGCTCATTTCATCGAATTTCAAAACAGCGAGACCAAATAGTTGAAAACTCATAACATGGAATCTCAAATCATTGAAAACTACAAAGCAACTAGAAATAACATCCCAGACACTGTTTACTACGTTTATGCAGAGGGCAAGCACCCCGGCACCCCCCCAAGTGAGGGGCTCCACCCCCCACACTCGCCGAAAATTAAATATACCAACTCCTACAGTAAGGGAAAAAGGTAATTTCCTAACCCCACTGTAGTGCGACCTTGGAGTTGGTATATTTAATGTATGGGGGGGTGTGGGGGTGCAGGGGGGCTTGACCGCCTGCATAAACATAGTAAAAACTCTGTGGGATGTTATTTCTAGTTGCTTTGTAGTTTTCAATGATTTGAGATGCGATGTTATGAGTTTTCGACGATTTGGTCTCGCTGTTTTGAAATTCGATGAAATGAGCTTTCGACAATATGAAGTGAAACTGATTAACCATACACCTACTCATAAGGAGGATCTGAATGAATATTAATTTACTATTCCAGACAGAACTGGAATTTTTGACCAAATTACTTAGGGATGGATAACGTGTTCTTGTAGGAGTACTTATGAATATATAGAAATGGCATGAGGTTAAAAGCAATATAAACAATCTAACCTTGTATCTCAGTGATGTGCTGCATTGCACGAATATTATCATAGTGCAGAATACTTGAAGACATCAGCTGAATGCACTTTGGAATATCTGTTGCACTAGAATGTACTGTATTATTTTCTTTGTCACCAGCTCAGAGAGAGGAAGTCCTGTATATAAGTTAGCCCATAAGTTAGTTATTAAGCACCATATGATAAGACATGAAGCCACTGCTCAGGCTAAGCATATACTCAGTCATTGGGAATAAAGCTTTAGATGCAGAATAAACCTTAGGGTCGTTTAACATTTTCTTTACTTTTTTTTTTTTGTGCCATAACTATAACTTTGTTACTTTTATCAATGGACTAGACTAAACTAGGTTACCAAAAATATTAAAACACACTAGTCCTAACCACATTCTCATTACTTCGGATTTTGAAAAGTCAAATTCTGTTCAAATAGCATAACTACATTTACCACAAATACTGAGAACAAAATCAAGCTTTGATGCCATGGCCAAATGCACAGGCTACAAAAAGCTTAAATACAAACAAACTCTAACAATGTGGGTTGCTTAGATAAACCTCTAGATTTTAAATGTGAAAGGTTGATGAGGTAGACAATTTAAGAAAAGTAAAATTGAAATGTACTAGTTTCTATTTTGATTTTGTGAGTATAGAAAGTTTACTATGAATCTTATTCAAGATTCTTACCATCTGACCAATAGGTATTTGCAGTGAATTTTCCTTGTCCCAATGTCAGTGCTGATGAGAGGCATTTTAGCTAACACAATACACTTCATGCTTAGCTTTGTTACTTATAAGAACAGTGTTAAGGACTTGTTACTTTTACGATGTGAACATTTATTCTGGACATAACTTTGAACTGTTGGTTTTGACATTTGTCTTGTTTCACTACAAAATAATGTATGACTATTTCAAGTCTCATCTCTTTTGAAGAATAGCTGGCCGTAATTTCTATGAACACTGATTCTATATCTTTCTTCATTATGAAGTAAGCAGGTTAACAACTTAGACCAGACTTTTTTTCTCACATACTGAAACAATAGACTGTTAATGAGATATAGTTGCAGAAAGAAATATGTATCAGACTGACTGAAGGTTTCTATTAGCCAACAGTAATATCTTCACAAAAGTTAGCAGAAATTAATTCTTTATATATGACAGCTTGCAAAGGAAGAATAACAATGTCATTTTTACTAAGGGTGTCTTTTCTCTTAATATGAACATGTAATTCTGAAATTTCAAAGTTCTAAAATCTGCTGTTCTCATGTGCTGCCTTGTTTTACTTGTCCATTCAAACATGGTGGCTGTGCTTTGGATGAACACAGAGAGGATTTACACTGAGTTACCTTTAAAAGAAAGTAGCAGGTCTGTGACAGAAAAGTGCAAGATACCTCGCCAGGCAAGAAGGGACATTTCTGTGGAAAGCAGGGTAGAGGTAGTTGCATTATGAGGCCAAAACAGTGCTGCCACAGAACGTTAGATTCCTGAGCTGATACTATAAATGACTATTAGTATGTTATTGCCTTCCTGAAGCCATGTTATGGATGAATTAGCAATAGGCATATATATATATATATATATATATATATATATATATATATATATATATACACACACATATACAAACACTACTGTCTCAGACTGGAAGCAGAATGAATGACTGCCTTCAATAAAAGTAGCACATACAGTCATGGGGAGAGACATAATCACCGCAGGTTTTAAAAAAGATGGCACAGTTCGTGGGATGGTAGAAAGAGTTGGGATATGGATGAAAGGTTTACCTACAGAGGCCACTGCCAGCTATAGGGAAAATGTCAAGTAACCTTACCCTTTTCCAGCATCATCACCATCAGTTCACAAACAGTTCTAGCCAGCAGCATTTTTAAACAGAAGTTATGCACTGAATATGAATGAGTTAAAGGGAGATTGATCGTAGCATACTCCATCAGTTTCCATGGATAACTGCTGTGCAAACATAAGATTATAGGAGAATACCATGTTAAGAATTAGAGGCTGACATGGTATTTAACACAGAAGTAAGTGCCTCTTCTTGTCCCACCAAATTCCCTTGCAAAGGGAATAATTTCAGGTGATATACATGAATTAACCTATTTGTACCTCTCATAACATGAATTAACAGCACTGGTAGTGTTTTATAGACCCATCATTATGAAGTGAATTCCAGCATTCGTTAACATCCTGTTTTCTTACATCTTCTCCATACTATGTTATTTTCATTCAGTTGTGATTTTAGTGAGCTCTGGAGGCAGTGGCATTTCTTCCTCCTAACTCTCCTTAAATTATTTCCCAAAAAAACATTTCCAGGATATTTTCATATGTTTCAGCATTATTTTTCCTGTGAAACTAGCCTTTAGTTCAGAATGAAGTGCTGTTTCCTTACAGGGAAATAGAGATTCCTCAAAGGAATACATATATTTACCTTCAACGTTTGAAACATTCACTATTATGAGAAAAGCCAATGGTTACTAAATTAGTTAAGAAGAATATACTGGATCATCTAAAGGTTCTGTTTACTAGAATAGCATCAAATAAGTTGTCACTCAGATCTGGTTAAACCTAATAACAAGATGACATAAAGCCATAGATTTATTTACAACCTTGTAAATGGACCCAACCAGTTAAGATTAAAATTCTCTTAGGTATGATACTGTTTTTCTGATAACTTTAACTCAGTATAGTGTAAGCTTATAAAGGACAACTTTTCCAAAACATATGTTAACAATAGAAGATGTTCACTGCATTGTTCAATTTTCGGTCGGTGATCTATTATTTCATGTATTCATTTCTGTACAGAAATATAAAGCCCATATAAAAAGTATATATTTCTACTGGATTTAGTAATTATTTGCATTGATTACATCTCTGTTAGGCTAGAACAGGAAAGTATATAAATAAAGTACATATGAAAGGGGTTAAGTCATTATTTACTTTAACAAGTAATTTACATTCATTCACTCACTCATTCATTTATTGATTTACATTTGTTAACAGTGTTATAGCACTTGTCTATGGACTGTTTACAGTTCAGCCCAAGCATTAAACAGAAAATACAAATGTAAAATTTAGAATTCACATTCATACTACAGCATACATTGTTTCATGAAAATAATAGAGACAGTAGCCATATAATACAAATTTAATATGAAACAGTAATTAAGAAGAAGGAGGCGAGCAGTTGTCATTAGGTAGAATTAAGCAAAGACGTAAAGAGATGCCATGGCATTGCTTTATAAAAGATATAGGTATACAACCAATGTTCTTATTTCAGATCGGATGATATCAGAATGCTGAACTTATATATTATTCTAACTTACTGCTTCACTGTATAGTCTGAGTAGTAACTGGCATCTTAAACATTAAACATTGTTCACAAGAACACAAAAATATGTTCCTCTTTATGGGATCACAGCAGTAAAACAAATAATGCCGAAACTGAACTGATTTTTCCCACACACTGTTCACATTCTCTGTTATTAGATCATAATACACACATTATGTTTGAGGTATGCCCATCATCTTTTCTCTTCCTCTCTCTACATATATATATATATATATATATATATATATCTGTATCTATATCTAATCTATATATACACACACGCAACACACACACACACACACACACACACACACACACACACACACACACACACATTTATATTATATAAATAAATATATCTATATCTATCTATATATATAAATATGGATTCACTTTATAAGCTTGAAGTCCGGAAATATCGAATTTCAGAATCTCGAGCCATAAAGTGGAAAGCTGAAAACCTTGAAAGACCAGAAGCACAAAATTCAATGTCTTGCATGACGGAGATGTTGAATTAGTGGTTCTGGTGTTGCGCTGTGTTCGTGGATTCAAGTAAGTGTTTTTGTTTAAGGGTTTTGGGCAGGGGCTATGGTGTGTCTTAGTGTGTTTTGTTACAGTGATATGTGTGTGTGTGCGAGGGGAATGTTGCTTGTGTGGTGGTGTTTCATGTGTGTGTGTATGTAGTGCAACCTTGGAGTTAATATATTTAAGTGGGGGGGGTGTGGGGGATGCAGCCTGTATACAGTAAGGGTAGGTGTGTGTGTTTGTTTAGTTGTGTGCATGTGTGTTGTATTGCTTTTTTGAAAGTGTCGGGAGGTATGTGTGTTTGTGTTTGTATGTGTTGTGTAGTGTGTGCTGTGTGTTTTCGCAGTATTGTGTTTTCACGGTTTTCACAACAAGAGGTTCTCCCATTTGATTCTCGGCTGGAGCGCCTTCTTTGTGGAGTCTGCATGTCCTCCCTGCAGTCGAGTGGCATTCGAAAGACATGCGTGAATGAGCGTGCCTTCATTGAAGGTTGGGTGTCGGGCTGGCACCATGGCACTGTAAAAATCTACTGCCAATCATTAGCAGACCAGAGTTCTGCTGTGGCGACCCCTAACCGAGAAAAGCCAAAAGAAGAACTGTGGTTTTGCGGTTTTGGGTTTCGCAGTTGTCTGGTTTCGGTTCATAGGTAGGTACTATTGGCCCTAGGGCCTATATAAGCCTAGCAAAATGGTACCCTGGCTTTTGCCACCCAAGAAAATTATTTTCCTGTGCCCCTGTCCAGCAGAGCAACAGAAGTGATCCCTGCAGTGAATTTCCTATCTCCCATCCAATCATCAAGATTTTTCTTGAAGA
The DNA here is from genome assembly GCF_019279795.1 of Protopterus annectens. Taxonomy (NCBI): domain Eukaryota; kingdom Metazoa; phylum Chordata; order Ceratodontiformes; family Protopteridae; genus Protopterus; species Protopterus annectens. The sequence continues at coordinate 289,645,844 of NC_056734.1, read as the reverse complement.
GTGCTAATGAGGAGCTTTGTTTGATATAGATAGGTAGTTTGTTCCAGAGTATGGGAAGTCTCTGGGACAGGAATCTATCCCTCCAGCATGTTCTGTTTATTGTGGTGACAAGGTTTAAGTCCCTAGAGCGTGTAGCTCGGAGGGATTGGGATTTCTTTAAATGCAGCATGTCCAACAGCTCTGGGTTTGACATAGCTTTGTATGTTAGGCAGAGATCGCCTCTGAGTAGGCGATATGCGACAGAGTAAAGCTGGAGTTTTTTGAGATGGTCTACGTAGGGCATCTGTTTGAAGCCAGTAATCCTCTTTGTGAGGCATTTCTGTGGCCTTTCCAGTTGTTGTAAAAGTCGTGTGAGGTACATACCAGAAGGGGCGTTGTACTCTATAATGGGTCTAATAAAAATGACCTCTTTTTTCCTGGATGAGAAACATTTTGTGATGAGGTGTGCCACGTAGAAGGATTTCCTGACTACTGTGGTGATGTGATTATCAAAGGAGAGACTACTGTCCACCTGTATCCCAAGGTCTCTTATCACACTTTTGGTGTTAAGTAGACTACCGCCTATGTGGTAGTTCATGGGTACAGAGTTTTTACCAAAAGAGATGACAATGCACTTTTTGGCATTAAGCTTGAGGCCATGGCTTTGACACCAGGCATCTGTCTCAGTGAGGCCCTTTTGTAGGATGTCCATATCGTTAGGAGTTTTAATTATGGCTCCTAGTTTGTAGTCATCTGTGAACTTTGTTAGCCAAAGACCTTCTGTGTTAGCCTGCAGTTCAGAGAAGTAGATACCAAACAGGAGGGGACCCAGGACTGAACCCTGTGGTACTCCATTTGTCACTGGTCTGAAGTTGGATTTAGAGTCTGCTACTTTCACAGTGTGGGTTCTGTCAGTGAGCCAGTTGGCAACCCATCTTGTGACATAGGGATGTATACCTAGTCCAGTGAGTCTATCTATAATTTCAGAGTAGGGGATGGTGTCGAAAGCCTTGGCAAGATCTAGATAGGCTGTCTGAACCAACTTACCCTCATCTATGGCTTTGGTGACCGCTTCAAAGAAGTCTATCAGGTTTAGGAGACATGATCTGCCTTTTACAATCCCAAACTGGTTAGGGTCCAGAGTTTATATGGATTTTCGACTGGGTAAAAGACAAATGAGTTAAGCACCAGAATGGCATGTGACCCAACCATAACAAATCTTAACCACCCCTTGCAAACCTTTTAAGGTCGGGTCCCATGCTAGGCAGCAAAATCTGTCTGTACTGACTAGCAAATGACAGTGGCAGAAGAAAACATTTGTTTCTGCCTGCAGTCTGTACAGTTAACATGTCCCCAACTTCCTGTAAAAAAATACAAATAAGTAAATAAGAGTGTTGCTACAACTAGAAGTGTGTTCATCTACATAGTCTGAAGAATGCGAACGATAAAACTCAAATGTATGTCATTACTTAGTGACTTCAAGCCTCAGTGATTTGTCTGAAAACCACAAATTTTGTGAGGAACTGACCAAAAATATGAAGCAATAATCTGCATGTCCTCAGAAAATCTTGACAACTGAGAGAAATGGAGGTAAATGCAAAAGTAACAGACTACATTATACTACCTCACTGACTCACTAAGTGTTTTACGGCTTTGAAAGTCGGGAAAATGCTTTGCGTTTTTTTCCCCTTTAGCTAGTAGTACATGGAGCAAATAAAGCTCCATGCACTACAAAGAATTATGATTGTCTCACCAATCGCAACCCTAAATTATGTGTTCTCGACTTGGTTGCCAAGATTCACCTTTGGAGCTTCGCTCCCAAGGTGAATTTCTTGGCATCCTCTCAAACACATAATAAACATGTTATGATCAACAATCCAGTCATAATCCTCTGTATTATACAAACTATGTCAAAATTTATTTTTGTAATATGTTTCTTCCTTTGACAACCTTACACACATTATGTGAATTGTTAAGAATAGTTACAATTTTATCTCTCAGCAATTCCGATGAAAAGGTCATTAAAGTGATTTTCTTCCTTCTGAAACTATTCTTATTGATTTTAATTGTCTCCCTCTGTTGCATCATTTTATAACATTTGCAGATTATACAACTTTAGAAAATGTTCAGATTTACTATCTTTCATATCCTCCGGAGACGCATCATTAGGATGAGTTACAACATTTTTTTTCATACACTGCTTGAAAAATATATACATCATGCTTAAATAGTTCATAATAAAAAGACTGCAGGATTTGAATAATTTAACAAAAGCACATTTTTTAATGAAATAAAGAGAACGGGCAAGCTTCAGCCTCTAGCAATACATTCCAGCTTGATGAAGCTGGTATAGCAAGGCTTAGCTTAGAAATCCATTTCATTATGCTCTTGACTACATTAAATATGACTGTAATATCCTTTTGAAGATGAAAGAAATAACCAGTTTTTGTATTATAGCTTCATTAATGTGAGGAAATCTCTCTCTCTCTTTTTGTTTGTGCTATACCATATTTATATTGAGGACAACAGAAGCAGACATATCTCCTAGGGCCAGCAAAGATAACAGAGACAGTATTATATTTCCCAAAGGCTAAAGAAACATTGTTGTCAAATAATACTGTTCTTTATAAGCAGTCATACATATTCATCAGATGTTTGCACACCATCATCTGTCTTTATATACCTGGTATGCTTTGGTTCATCTCCATTCAACTTAGTAATGAGGGAATACTCTAAATAAATAATACAGCCAGTGCTGTATTTCCAACTACTAGAAAAGAATGCATATTCCATACCTTAAGGGAATGCATTTTGCAAGAAAACATGCAATTTATTACATGATGGAATAGATATTCTTATTCAGTCTATGATCAGAAGGGTTCTGGGACCATCAAACAATAATATAAAGCTAGACAGAAAATGCAGCAGAAAATCTTATCTGAATCTCATTAGTTTCCCTTTAAGTCCAGACATGATAGTCACACTGTAGTAACCATTTTATCATATTAGCTATTCTTTTAACAGCTAGAAAAATATTTTTATCAAACAGTAGCTCATGATACTTTCTATGTTTCTTTGTCACTGCCAGCTGACCACGTAAATGCTTACAAAGGGTGCAAGACAATAGCTTCATTTAAATTGGCTGAATGAATGCCATGTGACTGAAAATTAATGAAAATTATTTGAAATTACATTTTAGGGGCAAGTTCCCCTCTATTTCACCCCCATATGTAAAGGCTTAAGTCTGGCTAAAATATTTTTACTGTGAGGATACATAGAGTAAAACAGAAATAACTAGAATTTTTGTTTGTGAGTGGTTTTTTTTTTTTTTTTTTTGTGGAATCCAAAGAATTATTTTTCACTTAGCTGGTGTGTAATATTCAAGAGACAGTAATCAGTAAGGAATTTGCAGGAGGCATGGCCCTCCCATGAGGGTTCTGATCTTTTCAAAATACATTCCGATCACCAGTCTCCTGAAGCTATAATCGTTCTTTGAATTATCACTTTTATCACCAAACTTCATACGGTGGTAGCGTTGTTACCTCACTGCAAGAGGTTCTCCCGTTCGATTCTTGGCTGGGCTTGGGAGTGCTTTCTGTGTGGAGTCTGCATGTCCTCCTCGCGGTTGGGTAGCATTCGAAAGACATGCGTGCGTAAATGGGCGTGCCTTCATTGAAGGTTGAGGATCGAGTTGGCACCTCAGCGTTTCGTAAAAATCTACTGCCAATCATTAGCAGGGTTCCACTGTGGGGATCCCTTACTGGGAAAAAGCCGAAAGACAAACAACAACAACATCACCAAACTTCAATACAGCCCACTTCTTGAGCCTCTTCCCACAATGCACAGCACACATATTCTACTGGTGGCTGTTAAACCATGTCAGTTTGCTTCCTTGATATTTCAAGAGAACACCACTGCTTAGTCTTCAAAAGGCCAAAGGATTTTCCATCCCTGCATGAGGCCACCTTAGTATTCAATGCATTCAATATTAAGTTATTAATGTAGGGACAATGTTTTCCATTAAACCAAGAAATCACCAATTATTTCACAAAGATTAAGGTTGTCTGAATGGACTGTCATTGCCCATAACACAGCCCTCTTTTATTCTGGTTCTCTGGCAGAAGGCATTTAGAAAGACAGTTATTGCAATCTGGGACAGTTTTATAATTAACATCAGGAATAAACAGAAACTTGACTTGCTTACGAAAAACTTAAAAGAATATCTAGTAAGCAGAAGTAAATATAACATCAAGAATGAACAGGTGATACAAACGTCTCAACCTCTCAACCAATTGGGGACAAATTTCAACAGAATCAGGGACAAGTCAAGAAAAAATCAGGACAATCAGGGACACTTTTAAAATATTAGTGCTATTAACTTGAAACATTGACAGAATCAGAGCATATGAATTAACACACATTTTCTGAAGTAAAAGAAGTTTATAACTCTTAATTATTGTCATTATTCATTAAGTGTAATTCATCACCTTTCCTCCAAAGGTCACTAGTTTTAGGAAGGATTAAGAGGGACAGAGTTAAAATTTGAGTCAAAATCAGGGACAGTTGAGAGGTATTTACCCTGAAAGCAAGTGAGCAGCACTGGAGTATCACCAATGAATATTAATGCTTTCCAATGAATATTAATGCTTTCCAATGAATATTAATGCTTTGGCCATTTCTTCAAAGCAACAAAATGAATGTTTTCGCACATTTGTGTTCACTTGTATCTAAATGTCTTTCAGGACTCATCTCATTTCAGCTGTTATTAATGTAATGATAGTAAGGTGCTTCCCTTCTTTTTCAGTTTTTCTACCAAATGTGTCTTATTTACTCTTATATGTCTACATTTTCTCTCTGTTATATGTCCTCTAACTGACTTACATATAACAAGGTACACTTGGTACTTATATTCTTATTAGTCCTCTTTTCTTTCCGTTTTCCCTTCCATGTTTACAAAACATAGTATGGTCCCATATTAGGGAGTAAAGCCCGCTATCAGCACATGCTGCAGTCAGACTGTGCCATCATTCTATTACTGCCCAACTGAAAAGTTTTGTATGTTATACTCCTGCTTCCTAGGCCTTTTAAACGCCAACAGATTTTATGCTCTGCTACCATGGCTGTACTCTAGCTGTTTGTACTGTGGTTGCACAGTCTAGCTGTTTGCCATTATTTGCTATCTTACATTTCTACCACTACATTATCAAAAACACTTTTCTACATGTTTTATATTTTTATCTTCTTTTAAAAATTCTGTAACTAGGTCGACACTTAAAAGGAATCTTAGTGGTCCAGTTCATCTTCCCAATACATTTAAAAAAATGTATGTTGTCAAATCTCATCTTATACAGTATATTATTATTATATGTGCCTTTAGCCCAATCATGGCTGGAAATAGCCTAAAACCAGTTCCACTACCCAGCTAACAAACAAATAAGAATAAATAAACAAATCATTTTCAGTCATTTAGCTTTAGTGAAGCATAATTTAATCTTTTGTTGCACAGTCATACTATGTAGAGAGACCATTAAACATATTATTTAAAGTATTTTACAAATAAATAAATAAATAAATAAAAGTAACAATTACGTTTTCCAAAACAGCAGCACAATTTCATCTGTGGAATATACAGCATCACAAATGAACTGGCATGCTATAAATGACTGCAAAGAATAGTGATTTCTTTTAGTTTCACACCAATTATAAGATTTATAAACAGTATCATGTCTAATTGTCTTGTAGTATGTAGTACGGGTGGCAGGGTAGCCACCCAGAGGTGCGAACACTTGGTATAAATGATTGTCACTGTTGAAGTGACACCCGAAACCCATGTGCAAAATGCGAAAGATGGAGTAAGTTGCCTATACTATGGGCTAGACTCCAAAAGCTTGGATCACTAGAGTAGACGGACATTGCCATGATGGCAGCAAATTGCAAAGTTGTGAGCCATAATGTAACAAACCAGTACATAACACAACTTTATGGCATCATGATCACATCTAAGGGGCAAATACACACACACGCACACAGTTAGATAATTTAAGTTCGTAAGGGCAATGCTCACACTGGATCAATATCAGAGTAATTTCTGTGTATCCATCTGTCATGAAAATGTTATTCCCATACTGATATGCTATATAATGCTACCTGTACTATGTCAGCTAAAGAAATTTGGTTCTCTTACCTATTAGAGCTGGGTGTAAGGAAGGATTAACATGCATACGCACCACAAGGTGTCCCATAGCAAGGAGAAAGGAGGTAAAAACAATCCTGAATCTATATATACAATTATAAATGTATATATATATATATATATATATATATATATATATATATATGTATATATATATATATATATATATATATATATATATATATACACACACACACACACACACACACACACACACACACAAATATCATTTACATATTAAATATAAACAATATAAACATGTAAATACATACATATATTTATTTACAAACACATATGGAACCTGTTTAGTTTATTGATTATGGTTGAATCCGTGACAATTTATTGAGTTCTGTGAAATGACCTCTGTATAGTGTGAATTAGAAGACTGACCTTTCATATTATATTTAAGGTTGTGTGCGTGCATGAGGGTGCCCAACAGGTAGGGCGCAAGTGGAGTTTGTTCCCTGCAAATACTTTTGTGTTCGTGTGAGTGTATGTGTTTTAGGTTATATAACTACATAGTACTACAGTACTACTTTTGTGTTGGAAGATCACAGTGTAATGGATAATACTTATGATTCTGTTTCCCAATGTTCTGCAATCTCGCTTTTTACTTTGTTTTTAAAATGTAGGTATGTACTTGTTGGGGGAGGGGTGTAGATTGCCTATGATGATCATAAGATTGTAGGTTCACAGGTGTGTACTAGTCTAATAAATACTGGGACCCTTTTTAAGTCTAGCCATGCATCCCACATCTCTGATAAGTTCTGGTACCCTTAGTAAATGTAAACAGGGGCTTAAAAGATGAACCATTTACAAGCAGGGGCCTGGGAGATTAACCATTTACAAGCAGGGGCCTGGGAGATGAACCATTTACAGGCTACTTGTGTCCATTAGAGACATGGTGCCAAACTGGAGATGAATTTCCTGTTCCCCATCCAATTACAAAGTTACACTTGAATTGGGTTAGGGAGGAACTCTGCCTCACATGGATGAGAAGCCTGCTCCTGAGAAGGGTCAGTCTCTGGGACATATACCTATCTGTCCAGCAGGTCCTATTTATATCACAGGCAAGGTTTAAGTCTTTAAATTGGGTAATTCTGGTGCTGTTTGTTTTGCAGATATGCAGGACGTCCATCAGAATGAGGTCTGCCAATCTCTTGAAAAGCAGGCATGGACCTCACTTCAACAGCCTGTAAGAGACAAAATATGGTGATAGGGTTTTGAGATGGTCTGCATAGGACATGTTATTTGCACCCTATATTCTTTCAGTGAGGAACCTCTGTGGACATTCCAGTGGTTTTGATGTGCCTGGTTATGTACACACCAATGGGTCATCATTGTACTCAGCGAGATGTCTGATGAATGTCAAATACAGTGCAACAATGACATCCTTGGACCCAGATGCCATACCTTTGTTTATAAGATGCACAACATAGAATGATTTCCTCACTACCACAGGCATGTAATGGTCAAAGACTAGATTACTGTCTACGATTGTCCCCAAGTCCCTGACTACTGGGTAGACATTTAGGGGTGTATTGTCAATATGATAGTTACCAGGGATGGATGACTTCCCAAAGGATACTATTATGTATTTCTTGGCATTTAGTTTTAGTCCATGGCTCTGACACCAGTTGTTTGTCTGTGTCATCCCTTCCTGGGGAGCATTAGTGTAGGTGGGGGAGTCTATGACTACTCCTAATTTGCAAACTTTCCTTTCTTGATACAGACCATAACAACACTTAGTGAGTCTGTCTCAAATGTTATACACCTTGGATACTGCTATTACAGTTGTGTCTTGCTCTACAGAAGTGTATAACAGGTTTATCTTTTTTCTGATTCCGGTGCATAATCACAGCACTCCATGCATTACAAGCTTATCTTTAACTGTTTTTGAAGGATAATCACATGCACTAAAATGAAATATTCCTTAACAGGAAAGTCAGTACTTTGATTATTACATCACCTTCATATGAATTTGCCATATACCTATTCTGAGAGTTATGGGAGTAGTGGGTTGACCTGGAGAAAGTGCCATTTGGCCGAAACTTAATACCTAGGGGGCATACCTTGATCTCAGATATGGAAAGCTACTTTGATGCATATCCCTACGGTTTGTGAGGCAGAAGGATTCACTGGCATGCTTTGTCTATTTCAGTACCTGCTGTCAGAATAAGTGACTCAGACAATTCTAATGGGATCATTGCATGGTGTGAGATACTGGTGGCAGCTTGGTTATTCTGTATTTGCAAACTGCATCTTCTGGTTTGCTTTGGGTATCCCAGTAATTTTGTTATCCATTTAACACTGCAGTAGTGCCTTGAACCCACACTACACTTATTAGACTCCAGTCCTATAGTTGTAATTTGTCTACTGTGTTGATAAAAAGTATCACCGTATAGGACATTACTTCATTATCCAAAGTACACAAGAGTTGTTTTTAAACAAGCACCGTTGACAAAGTATTTACTACTGAATAACCACAGAAATGAAACTCTTTATGAAATAATTGTTTTCTAGCTATTGTTGACTAGAGTGAACAGACTCACATCTATGATTTGTCTAAAGAATCACAACAGATTAGTACTTTTTTTTGTGGGGGGGGGGGGGCAGTCTTTCCACATACGACAATTTTTATAGTAGGTTAACAGACCACGCAATGGAGTTCATTGGTAAGAATTTAGTACAAATACAAACTGATGGATTGCAATTTGATAATCCCTCATTCATTTAAAGGGCTTAATCATTTACAACTCATTGAAAAGGTAATGAATGTCATTTATCCTATCACAAATGTGGCTAGTTAAGTTCTTAAGGCCCTTACCATTGTTTCTTGTTTTGCATTTTTATGCAGTAACTGTGCAGGTTATGGGCAAGAGCCCAAAAAGTTTAGCCTGATAAACTGGATTCAAATGAAAAGCTGATATATAACTTATTGCCAGCAAACTGAGTGAGTCAGACGTATCAGACAACATTCTCACAAACCGTGAGTAATAAAAATTTAAAAAAATATTTTTGCATTGTGGCACGCCTAACCAAGGTCACACAACTGTGGGAAAAAAAAGGAAAAAAAATCACTAAAAGAGGGCAAAGAAATCAATTTCTATGGCTACATTCTCAACAAAGCCCAACAGCCATACAATGTAAACGTTTTCTGGGATCTGTATTTTGTGGGTATTGGGAGCAGGCAAATAAGATCTTCTTAGTTATAGTTTGTCAAGTCATAGCACTTCCCAATAAACTGATTAAGAGTAAATAACTGGATAAATAAACAGATAAGTAAACAAATAAATAAATAAATGCAAATTGTTTTGAAAGGTAGGAGAGAACCTGTGTTGCTTGATAAATCAGAAAGCAAAATTTTACACAGATTAATTATACGTGTTCTGAATGTAGTGTATGAATCAACGTCCTTATATGAACACACAGCGCCACAGAGCAGGGAACTTACAATATACGCATCACCAAGCCACTTCCATTTTTATCTAGTATGGCTGCCAAAGAAGGCACCGAGATCTGGTTTGCAGTTATGCAGACATCTAGACTACTTCTCATGCAGAAGGAGGGCATCATATAGGTAAACTGATTCTGTTTGAACACTTTGATTACCAACGTTATAGTTTACTATGCTCTGTCGAGTCATAAAGACGCAAGTAATGCTTTTGAGATATATATCCATCCATAACCCCTTTTCCAATATACATACATTTGATTGCCATGAAACATATATCAAATATTCATACAAAATCAAAGAAGTTCTTTAGTTCTTTTTTTGCAGGGAACTAAACCACATATCGGAGATTTCTCTCCCTGCCATCTTCCTAACTTATGTACTTGAAGCTAATTGGTCACACTACAATGAGGAAAGTTAAAAAAAAAAAAACTTCAAGCTCACCCCATAGAACTTTGTGTATTTTTGTGAAACCACACTAAAAGAAACTCAAACTAAAGGGGATGCCTTGCCATTGTGTAGGAAAGCCATGATGTCCTTGACTCACTTTTAGATGAGTCATGTAGCCCACTTTATCAAATGGGCATTTGATATTATTCTTTGTTTGTTTATTTAACTTGGAGCCATGATACCACATATGTTCTTTCTCTCTCTTTACATCTTCTCTCGCTGTCTCCCTTATGTAGTCATCTGATTTCCATGAATTCATGCTTCTTTTAGATGTCCCTGAGTTGTACTGGAGGGCTGTTTTGCTCAGAACAAGGAAAAGGGCAAGATCAGCACTTCATACGTTTTTGAACAATGGAAGCAATAACCCCATCTTTACATTACGCACATAAGTAAACCACCATACTGTGTTTCAAGCAATAACCCCATCTTTACATTACACACATAAGTAAACCACCATACTGTGTTTCAAGCAATAACCCCATCTTTACATTACACACATAAGTAAACCACCATAATGGGTTTCAAGCAATAACCCCATCTTTACATTACACACATAAGTAAACCACCATACTGTGTTTCAAGCAATAACCCCATCTTTACATTACACACATAAGTAAACCACCATAATGGGTTTCATGCAATAACCCTATCTTTACATTACGCACTTAAGTAAACCACCATACTGTGTTTCAAGCAATAACCTTATCTTTACATTACGCACTTAAGTAAACCACCATACTGTGTTTCAAGCAATAACCCCATCTTTACATTACACACATAAGTAAACCACCATACTGTGTTTCAAGCAATAACCCTATCTTTACATTACGCACTTAAGTAAACCACCATACTGTGTTTCAAGCAATAACATTATCTTTACATTACGCACATAAGTAAACCACCATAATGGGTTTTGTGCAATAACCCTATCATAACATTACGCACATAAGTAAACCACAATACTGTGTTTCAAGCAATAACCCTATCTTTACATTATGCACTTAAGAAAACCACCATAATGGGTTTCATGCAATAACTCTATCATAACATTACACACTTAAGTAGACCACCATAATTGGTTTTGTGCAATAACCTTATCATAACATCACGCACATAAGTAAACCATCATAATGGGTTTCGTGCAATAATCCTATCATAACATTACACAGATAAGTAAACCACAATACTGTGTTTCAAGCAATAACCTTATCTTTACATTACGCACTTAAGTAAACCATCATAATGGGTTTCATGCAATAACCCTATCATAACATTACGCACATAAGTAAACCACCATAATGGATTTCATGCAATAACCCTATCATAACATTATACACACAAGTAAACCACCATAATGGGTTTTGTGCAATAACCCTATCATAACATTATGCACATAAGTAAACCACCATACTGTGTTTCAAGCAATAACCCTATCATAACATTATACACACAAGTAAACCACCATAATGGGTTTTGTGCAATAACCCTATCATAACATTATGCACATAAGTAAACCACCATACTGTGTTTCAAGCAATAACCCTATCATAACATTATACACACAAGTAAACCACCATAATGGGTTTTGTGCAATAACCCTATCATAACATTATGCACATAAGTAAACCACCATACTGTGTTTCAAGCAATAACCCTATCATAACATTACACACATAAGTTAACCACCATAATGAGTTTCGTGCAATAACCCTATCATAACATTATACACACAAGTAAACCACCATAATGGGTTTTGTGCAATAACCCTATCATAACATTACACACATAAGTAAACCACCATACTGTGTTTCAAGCAATAACCCTATCATAACATTATACACACAAGTAAACCACCATAATGGGTTTTGTGCAATAACCCTATCTTTACATTACGCACTTAAGTAAACCACCATAAAGGGTTTCATGCAATAACCTTATCTTTACATTACGCACTTAAGTAAACCACCATAATGGGTTTCATGCAATAACCCTATCATAACATTACGCGCATAAGTAAACCACCATAATGGATTTCATGCAATAACCCTATCATAACATTATACACACAAGTAAACCACCATAATGGGTTTTGTGCAATAACCCTATCATAACATTACACACATAAGTAAACCACCATAATGGGTTTCATGCAATAACCCTATCTTTACATTACGCACTTAAGTAAACCACCATAATGGGTTTCGTGCAATAACCCTATCTTTACATTACGCACTTAAGTAAACCACCATAATGGGTTTCATGCAATAACCCTATCATAACATTAAGCACATAAGTAAACCACCATAATGGGTTTCATATCTTTACATTATGCACATAAGTAAACCACCATAATGGGTTTCATGCAATAACCCTATCATAACATTACGCACATAAGTAAACTGCCATACTGTGCTTCAATTGACCCCTTCCCCAGCTTGAAATCAGTGGTTTCATGCCATCTGGATGTTTGAATACTTAGGATGTCTGCATTATGGCGGTTGACACAGGGGTGATGCTGTATGTTAAAGTGGAAGAACTGGAGGGATAAGGTCCTCCTGCTAAGCTTGACATTCCTTCCTTTCTTTCTTTCTTTCAGCTGATGCTGCCATTGCAGTCGCACATTGTCATTCACTAATGTAAATGCTCGTCCTAAACATAGTTGCGTAGGGCTTTCATTGCCTACCTACCTATGCTGCCTGGTAGTTCAGAGAATACTGTTTTGTTATGGAGTAAGAACTCCCTTACTTTGTGATTTAGATAGGGTCTCTTTTAACACTACCTTGGGTATAGACAACAGCTATTTTTCTAAGATCTCTATTCTCAGCTCCACCAGGCTGACTAGGGCTGCCACTGCTTCTTTTCAAAGACTAAGGACATTTATATAATACAGTGGTTCCTGGTGACTTTTACCAGTTAGATTAACTGAGTAGTTAATTTTACTTACTCCCTCTATGAGCTCAAATGGACTCTGCTAGTTCTCTAACCTGAAAGTCTTTTATCTCCTGGCATCTCTGTGATACAGCTCTATTGGGCTGTGTGTGTCCTCTCTGTGTGTTCATGGAATGTTAGCATCACTGCTGTTTTTAGATGATTTGGGTTAATATCTAGTGTAACACAGTTTTAAAGGGCTGCCTTCTCTTCCCATAACTCCTTAACTGTACCTAGGATTCCTCTAGGGTGTCGCCCATAGAGGAGCATAAAGTGGTTGAGTGTTTGGTATCTTGAGGGACCACTCAGGTGGCAAACAAAAGACAATAACTGATCCCTATTTATCTATGTTCCTGCATTCTTTTTCTCTCACATTCTTACCTTATTTCCTCCTGTGACACTATTTCTGCACTGCACCATTTGCTGCATACAGAGCTATGCATTTTCTTCTACCTTCTACTTTACAAGTTCAGCATATCTATGCACTCCTCAGAAGAAACATACATTTAATGTAAATATCTTGCTCTAAACATACCAAAGCAAGGTCACCACTGACCTGCTTTTGTATATGTAGAGTAACGTTAAAACGTATACTGAAATAGAAAAAAATATATTGTTTCAGGTATTTAAACAATGCAATTATTTTTCAGATGACCTGGTTTATTTTGAATCTGTGCTGCAAGGTCTTGCAAATGTTCATCTGACTTAAAATGATCACAATTTTTTTTTTCTTTCCTGCAGCTACTTCTCTACATGCAAGCAGAACGCTCCTTAGTGCTGTGTATCACAGGGCAGCCCCAGGTCAGCAGCATAAACGTCCTTGCTGTACTTGATAGTCACATGTCTGTGTTTGTGTCTGGGGGCAAGTGCATGCTTGTTCGCATACATGGATGGAGGGCTGTAATGAATTGCACTGTATGCACCTAAGAGCAGCAAGCTGAATTATATTATTGTTGCTATTATTTATGTATATATTCATTAATTTGATGACAATCAAACACCTGAATTGCATACAGTCAATAAGGTGGTTGATGGATGTGTGCGTGAGTGCGCACCGTGTGTGCCCGTGTGTGTGTGTGTTCATGTTTGTGAGCATGAGAGAATTCTAATGGTGTTGTACTGTATGCATGTGAGTGTAGTATAGTTATTCATTCATTTGATCACAGTTAGACAGGTGAGGTACATACAATCAAAAAAGTGGCTTTATTCAGTGTACAGATCTGTGCTTGTGTGTGTGTGTGTGTGTGTGTGTGTGTGTGTGTGTGTGTGTGTGTGTGTATATATATGTGTGTGTGTTGTGAGAAGCTGCAATTGTTGTACTGTATGTGTCAGCCAGTAGCAGGCAAACATATTTTTCTTTCTATTCTGCATTTGGTTATCACATTAATTCACCTGATCACAATCAAACATTTAAAGTGCAAACATGCAATAACATTGTTGTACTTGGTGGCACATCTGTGTGAGGAGGGAGGGCTGTAATGGGTGGCACTGTATGTGTCTGACAGCAACAAAATGAACTATATTACTCTGTTTATTGTTTATGCATTCATTTACTTGATCAAAATTAGACATCTGTGGTGGAAGCACAATCAATAAAGTGATAATGCTTAGATTGCACAGCACACTGTGTGGCAGCAGCTGTAATGATTTAGACTGTATGCATCTAACATCAGCAATCTAAAATAAGTTACTGCAGCTGTTATTTCTGTATTTGTTCATTAAGCACAATCAAACAGCTAAGATGCAATAGATAAAATGGGTATACATTTTGGGCACAGGTGCCTATTTGTTGAATGAGTTCTGAAGGGTTGCACTATATGCACTGAACAGCAGAGACTTACAATATATTGCCATGGCTATTACATATTTATACATTCATTTGATCACAGTCAAACATGCAAGGTTATACATGCAATGGATTAGCTGTGCTTGGGCATATCTCTGTATGTACATGCTCATGTGTGTATGTATGCGTGCATGCTTATGTGTGGGTTGTTCTTCCATAATCAGGTATTTGATGTGTACAATGTCTATAAACTGGATGTAATAGCCGGACACTTCTGTAAAGGAATATGATTGGCTGCACTGTAGTGTCTGAACAATGAAGAGAAATATGCTACTCTGGATGTTATTTATGTGTTTATTCATTTATTTCATCACCAT
>NC_056734.1:289263177-289325677 GCF_019279795.1 Protopterus annectens | reverse complement strand
AGAAAATTTATAGAAAGACAGCATAAGAACTTAAGTAACTAAAACGGTGAAAAACATATGAATCTGAATCTGCATTGCCTAATTTACAGGAAAGATGAAGGTGAAATAATACCACTTGATGAAATATTCCAAACATGAGTAATTTTCTTCTTTACATTTACATCTATTTTAAAACATGGTTGCAGAACAGTGCAGCTGCTAGCATTGGTTATCTGATCTGCTTCCCCTCCTGGGTGCGACTTCATAGATTGTGCCATGTTCCACCTCTGTCCACATAGCATTTTATGGGTGCTTTATTTTTCTACCAAAGTCCAAAAGCACATTGTTAGGTGAATGGTCAGTATTTTCAAAGGCCTATCCCCTGCCCATGTGGTATGCTCTGTATGTGCGTGTGCTTGTACACATGTGTAAACATGTGTTGGTGTGTTTATTATGGACTGGTCTCCTAGCAAGGACTAATTCTTTACTTTATGACTATTACTATGTATTAAAGATTTAGATGTACAAATGCAAGTCTTTTTATCAACAGAAACAAGAAAATAAATTAAGAAATGGCCATCTAATAAGATAAATTGTAGAATACACTTTTTTGTATTAAAAGTGTAACTTCCTTGAAATAGTTTAAGAATATTTTAGATAGCTATATGGAGTTCTGTAATTATGTTTAGGAAGACAAAGTAGGATCTATGGATCACAGTCAGATACAGGGATGTAAAAAATCCATATCGGCTGCACCACAGATTAGTAAAACATACAGATCTTATGCCTTATTATGCCAGGGAATATACTATGTGAAGTCCTTGCAATATCGCAATGGTAAATCTGAGAAACAATCTAAACTGGAACCATAATTATCACACTTGTCCATTGTAATGAAGGTATAAAGCATGCTAACAGATCCACATTTCCAAAATGATTAAATATAGTCCTTTTTCAAAATGTTAACATACATAACAATTTCAAAAGAAAAATAAGCAAAAAAAAAAATGCAATCATAAACATGTTTTCTCTTCTTATTTACTGTGCCCGGTATTCTTCTAAATATGATAAAATCATAAAAGCTCTGTCAGAAAAAAACAAAACAAAAGGAGGAATGAACTCAAACTGTAGCATAATTCAATTGTTTAAAGGCCATTTCCTCAATGATGTTTTGATGCGGACCAACTTGTAAGAGAGAACTTGCACACACTTTCTTTTGTGAATTCAGAGTTTTGGCAACACTGACAACTTTGGAGTTAAATATAACAAACAGGGTGTACATGGGGTTTACCCCTACATGAGGGGTACAGCAGTGAAGCTCTCACAGATTTTGCACATTGTAAAAGTTGTTTTGGATACCCGGACTCCTCCAAATTGTCTTCAAAGAATGCATCCTTCAATAATAAGTCATAACTTGTGACAGTACTTCTTGATCAATCATAATTTTAGTTCTTTACAGAGAAAAGAATATCTTGTTATACCTCTTACTCATGTAACTTCTCCCTCTAAATCCTTGTAAGCATCTGCACTACTGACAAAGCCTTTTAGCTTCCTAGATAGCTGCCAGGCATTCAGTCTAGTAGACCATTGAGGAAACTGGCTCAAATCTTTGTTACCATACAATGCACCATATAAATAGTATTAGAACAGATGGATAGTTAGCTACTTCAAGCCACACACACACACACACACACACACACACACACACACACACACACACACACACACACACACACACACACACACACTTATATGGCCTTTTGAAACACATTAAATTCTGAATGGCAAAACTTTTTATCATGCTTATAAACCTATTGACACGCTTATAAACAAAGGGATAGTGTCTAGATCCAGGGATGTCATTGTTCCCCTTCGGCCAGTCAATGAGTATAACATCCCTTTGGCTAGTGTCTGTCCAGACACAAGCAACAAATGGAATGCTGCCCGATATACCTTAATAAAAGGATACAAGGATTAAGCAACATGTCCTACATAGACTGGCTCAAAGTCCTATCACTATACTCAGCATCATACATACTACTAAGAGGTGACTTGTGTTAAGGACTCAAGGCCTTCACAGACCCAGCACTGATGGATTTGCATCAGAAAGTCAAATGGCAACAGAAATACTCAGTCTAGGGAAATAGACCTCTTCTGTAATGGTTTGGAGGGACAGATATATCTCACAGAGGCTGTAACTGTCCTGGAACAGATCCCCACCCACATTAAACAAAACTCATTCCTGTCTGTAAGCAAGCTTAACTTAGATCAATAAATGGCAAATAAAAAATCCTCCCCAGGGCTGCCCCCTCTACTATTAATGGACAGAGGCAGCTCCTAAATGCTTTATTCCATGCATGGGTCCCCTCAAATTATCTATGGTATAATCTCAATTGTTCACATTAGGGTAATACATATTTATCGACAATGGATGGTAAGTCCAATCTAACACCAAATGGGATAGGTTAATTTGAGCACCAAAAAGGAAATTGGCTAGGCTTAACATGGCCCACAAGGGAAGCTAGCCTAGTACTTATCTATGAACCTATGAACAAATGTAACATTTATATTATAACCTGCCTGGCTGCCTCTAAAGGCATGGCCCTAGGTGTCATAATGCTGCATTTTAGAATTAATTTTGCCTTCAATTTATTTAATGCGATCTGAATGTCACCACCTCTAGGTAACTTTTCTGAAGCTATTACTAAGAACCTCAAATAATCAAAATAGCCACTATGTTCTCGTACTGCTTGTGCAACTACTGAACTTGCAGAATTGTGTCTGTTTTATTTCCAATTGCATGGCCTAAATGTGCCAATGAGAAGTGCCTGCTTAAGTAACCTGCTCTAAGTCACATAGCAGGCAAATGGGGGACTCAAACCACAGAAAGCAGCTCATTAATTGCTAACAGCCTTAATCATATCTACTAATTGCCAGGCACTTTCATTGACTATTATTCCCCTCTTGCTTCTGCTGGCATCCTGCCAACATAACCCTTTTTCCTGTTCACTAACCACTTCAGCTGTTACATTCTACTGAAAGTTCAACTTTTCCATCGTATGTTGCCTTTCAAATGCTTCATGTTTTTCCCCCCTTAGTGCCAAATGTTATTTGTTTAAATTTTATTTTAAATGTCTGTTATTATCTGTGATTTACCTTAGGCTAATTTTCAAATACTGTAAATTATTTCTTTTTTCACTTTTTAATATTATTTTATTTTCATTTATATTTTTGTTCTCAAAATTATTCCTATTGGATTTTTGCTTTGTTCGATACTTACTTGTTTTTTTCTGTTTTTATTAACTATAGGGGTCCAGGTTTGTGCATGAAAGGGGTTCATGGGCCAGTTTCTTTACCCAGTTAACAAAAGGAAAAATAAAATAAAACAAAGTTCCAGAAGTTCAACAGTTGTGTAAGAATTTTATTTTCTTACAGTCAAAACATTCTAAAATGTAATGGCTGTATGGTTTCATTTTCATTTTTCAAAAAGAGAACAAGGCCAGAGATGCAGGATGCTTTACTGTCTCAGTTTTTCTTGATCTCTCCAAGGCCTTTGACACAGTGTCTCACCCCTTACTATTGAACACACTGTCTAACTCAGGCTTCTCAGATAATGCAGTAAAATGGTTTCAGAGCTACCTCAAGGATCGTAAACAAGCAGTGAAATGGTCCAATGAACTCTCACCCTTTCTCCACAACCCTACTGGAGTCCCTCAAGGCTACATCCTAGGACCCCTACTCTTCAACATTTTCACAAACAACCTTCACATTGCCTCTCACCCTGGAACCTTCATTCAATATGCTGATGATTCCACATAATATGTACTGCTCAATCACTACCAGAACTACTTTCAAAAACTCATCAGTCCTTTACTGCAGTTGAATCCCGGCTAAGAAATTCCCAACTCTTTCTTAATCCAAAAAAGACTAAACTAGTACTCTTTCATCCCAAAAACACCTCCCCTGTTACTGATCATTTCAACATCCTTGCATCTGACAACACTGTCATAGAAATAATGCAGGAAACCAAACTTCTAGGAGTTATCATTGACAATAAACTTTCATTTGACCCCCATATACAGCAAAATGTAAAGAGAACTTACCAAAAACTGGGACTCTTTTATAGAAACAAACATTTCTTTACTGTAGCAACCAAAACTACCCTTGCAAAAACATTTTTACTTCCATCCCTTCCAGGGGTGGCTCATGCTATTGGACTTCAGGACTGCAGCCTCCCCCCAGCTGTAAAAAAAGAAAAGAAAAGAAAACCAACTATAAAAAAGAAAGAAAACAATAAAAACAAACACGAGTCCCATTTTGCGGCATTTCCCAATATCTGGACTGCTGGTGAGATAGTCCAGATTAGGAAGACAGCATTCAACAGCAGAAATCCCAGAAGCCTATGCAGTTACAACTGCATAGACTGGAAGGGGACGGACTGCAACATCTGCAGGCTGGGTGGCAGCGGGTCTATATCACGTTGTCAAATCAAGAAAATAGTGAACGGCTACAATATCGAAAACGCTGTTCATCGAAGTTGTTCTTGTGGGGAGCCGCGCCCCACCCCGCTAATTATATATGCCAACTCCAAGATCACACTACAGTGAGGAAAGGGCAAATATTCCAATCCCCACTGTACTGCCACCCCACAAAACTCATTTCGATGAATGGCATTTTCGATATTATAACCGTTAGCTATTTTCCCGATTCGACAACGTGATATAGACCCAGTATCAGCTTGCTCTCGTTGGAAGGGGAAGGACTTTGCTCTCATGGGCTTTTTACTGAAGTAATGGATGAACTTTGCAGCAATGGATTTTACTGCAGGAATGCAACGGACTTTGCAGCAATGGAGCTGGGCTATCAGTGTATGTGTGTGTGTGTGTGTGTATGTAATGTCCCAGTTAAATATACCTGGTGGCTAGACTCAAACCTTGGCAGCAGGTAGCAAGAGCTTGAATTCCCTACCCACCACCACTTCTGAAATTTTTGCCTCATACTTTTTGTTCTTGTGAAATCTGTGGTTTTCTGGACTTTGAATTCACTAAATAATGACAGGCATTTGAATTTCAGACTTTATATTTTTCAGAAAGTACATGGAAACACAAAACCTTTTATTCTAGCAATTTTCTGTTTATAACATCAATATTTGAAATTTGTCCCTATTTTGGGGGCTGTATTCCCTCATTAATGGTTTTGTCCGGGTTTTTTGTGCTAAGATGTTGAGAGCTATGGTGAGAACTGAATTCACTGAATATGTTTGGAGCTGTATTCCCCCATTATTGGCTTTGTCTAGGTGTTTTGTGCTAAGAGGTTGAAAGCTATGGTGAGCACTGAATTCACTAAATGATAGCCATTTATGTTTCAGTCTAGATGCCTTTCAAGAAATAGCTGATTTTGGCATAGTTGTATGTTGCTCTGGCTGTAGTGCACAGGGTCCTGGGTTCAAAATTTAGCAGTCAAGTGCATGGTGGTAACACAGCATTTTATTCTAGCAACTTTCCAAGATTATACAAGCAATGTTTAAAATATGTCCCTAGTTTTGGGGCTTTTGTCCTCCCGCTTTTTCCAGATTTTTTGTGCTTCAAAGTTGAGACATACTGGTGAGTGTCAAGTGGATTTTACAAGGAGCTGAGAGCTTGAAGAGATGTTTAATGCTGCTTATAGTGAGTCTGCTTGTATTGTTAATAGCACAATAGGTGATGTACTTGCTTTTGATGCAGAAGGCTGTGGGTTCTACTCCCACAGTATGTAGATGCATTGCTGATACTGTACTGTGTTGTACTTTTAAAGGAGGTGGATGCTGCAGTCCTGCGAATGCCCTCTTTGGCGGAGATACCTAGTAACAATTGAACCTGTTATCAGTGTGCCATCCATTCCCTATTGCAATATTACTATATCTTACTATATATTTTTTAATGTAACCTAGGCAATTTATTCCTCAACAGCAACAGGCACTTTATTTGTAGATAAAGCAATGAAATATAAAGTTGTTTGCTAGCAGCAACCTCTTCATTAGTTACAGATCTCTTTAATGTGGAATTATTTAGATGACTTTTACTTCTGCAGAGATTGTGTATATTTACTGATACTGGTGGACTGTAGAAGTTTGAGTAGACTTTTATGATGGAAATGTTCTGAACTGGGCAGTTTTGTCATTATTGGTGCATGCATTTTGTTTCATTTTTTACTGGAAAAAATGTTCAAAACAATAAATTTAAAACGCCCTCTAACAGCTGTACTGTATTATACAAGAAATGTAATTTAATACACTCAGGAAGGTGAATCAAAAAACACATGTATGTTTCCTGTGCAAGGTGTCTATGATTTGAAAACAACCCAAAGTTAATCTGTATCTTCCACTGGCCAGCTGTATTTTCTTTGAATGTGGGTTCAATGCTGTTTCAATGAATGTGAGTTTCAAGGGCAGAAATGGTTTAGTTCTAAGTCTATTTTCATTGTGAGACTGCACTGCTTTGTTTAGCAGATATGTATTAGTGTTTGTGCTGTAAAATGTAAAATAACATTTTTAAAGAAATCCAAATTATTGTAAAGTAAAGCAGTATGCACATTACAGTGTTTATGGTAAATGGGGCAAAATAGCCAACTAATGGGACATTGGAATAGCTGCAGGGGGAGCCCCCATTCAACCATGATTTTGTGAGGGGGGAAGGGCATCAACTCAGACAGCCCTTGCTGAACTATATCTCTTAACTGCCCAGATCTGTGCAGAATGAATAAATTTTTGCTTCTTATTTTTGGTTTGTTCCTCATAAAATGTGTGTTTTTCTGGCAAATCATTTAGGAATTAAGTCACAAAATAATGACAGACATTGAGTTTTAGTCTTCATACTCTTCAGAAAAAATGCATACTAAAGCAAGACCTGTTGTTCTGTCAACTGTGTAAGTTTATACAAGTTTTAGTACTGTTTGTATGTTCTCCCAATATATTTGGCCTTGTCCAGATTTCCTGCATTAAGAGGATGAGAGGTACGCCAAATAAATCACTTTATAGAATTAGGTATATCCAGACCTCTCAACTGTCCCTGATTTTCGCTCAAAATGTTGCTCTCCCCCTAATAATCCCTCCACAAAATGGCAAATTTGGAAGAAAACATGGAGGGTTTACAGTTAATAAATAATTGTAATGATCAGAGTTATAGATTACTTTTAATTTCAGAAATGCATGTAAATTCTCTTATTTTGTCAGCTGCTCAATTGAGAAGGGGAAACTTTCAGAAACCCTTCCACAAGAACAATCAATGGAATTAGTGAGAGGACAGATAGAAAACAATGAGATTGTACTGGGGACATACAACAAAGGGGTGAATATTAAAGATCTTCTTCTTCTTTCAGCTTTTTCCCAGTTAGGGGTTGCCACAGCGGATCATCTGTCCACTCATGATTGGCAGTGGAGTTTTACAGTGTTGAGTTGCCAGCCCGGCACCCACCCTTCCACAGAAGGCACACACACACACACACTCACACCTAGTGCCAATTTAGAGTGTCCAATTCACCTACTGCATGTCTTTGGGATGTGGGAGGAAACCGGAGCACCCGGAGGAAACCCACGCAACCACAGGGAGGACATGCAGACTCCGCACAGAAGGCACCCCAGCCGAGGATCGAACCGGACAACCTGGTGAATATTAAATATAATTTTCATATATTTAATTACACAGATTTAACTGTAGATGAAACTTTTTTTTTCAGTTACTAAGGGGTTTCAATATGTCCCCACCAGACCCTTGAGCACAGTAAATTCTCTCATTGAACTGACATTATTCATGAAAAAGTTAAATTTAAAATGTTTATTTAAGAACACAACAGGACAAACCAACAATTTGGCTAGGAAAAGTACCTACAACCCCCCCTTTAAATCCCACTTTTTTTGATGAGCTGGTAGAAAATGAGATAAGGAAGCTGAACAACAGACCAACAGCTGTGGCTAATTTTTTGGAAAGTAACAGAAGAGTGGTTGAAATGCTGAAAAATAGAGGTTGCAGAGTAATGAAACCTGACAAAGGGGGTGGGTTGTTACTAATGGATGCCATTGATTATGAGACTAGAATGTTGGAAATTTTAAATGATGAATGCAAATACAGTATTGTTTCTAGAAATGAAGTCTATATAGCCTATTCTAAGGTGGACTACTTGATTAATGATAATTTTTTTCAGGGTACTATAGATAAAAACGTATTAGACTATTTAACAGTAACTAGACCGAAGATCCCAGTAGTGTCTGGAATCCCAAAGACACATAAAAATGTGGAGAAGACTCCTTTTAGACCAATAGTGGCAGGAGCGGGCTCCAAACTTGAACCCTTGGCTAAATATGTAGACACAATGTTGAAAAGTTATGTAACATCTTTAAAACATATTTCAAAGGACTCCTGGGATTTTTTAAGTAAAGTCACTTATGATAAATATGAAGATGAAGTATGTATGGTGACTACTGATGCGATAGAACTATTCCCCAGCATCCCTTATTTTGAGGGGGTGGAATGGTTTCAAGACTTTTTGATTGAAATACGTTATTTGACTAATGAACAGAGGAACTTGTTAACTGAATTTATGGAATTAATATTGAAAAATAAATTCATGTGATTTGCAGGGGAATATTATAAACAAGAGAAAGGTGTTGCTATGGGGGCCCCATGTGCCGCCCTGTATGCAAACCTGGTTTTATATTAATGGGACAGGAAGTTCATTTTTGAAACCCCTTGGAACAATTATATTTCATTATACACCAGATTTTTAGACAATATTTTTCTTTTCTAGAAGGGGACGGAAACCCAGTTAAATCAATTTTTGGAATACATTGGGACTACAACTTCCTTTTTGAAATTTACTTGGCACACTTCACAAGAATTCATTAATTATTTAGATGTGACCATATATAAGGTTAGGGAAAAGAAGAAATTCCATTTCAAGATTTTCCAAAAACCCACGCACTCTAACTCCTATTTACATTTTGAGAGTGAGCAGCCCTATAATAAAAAGAAGGGCATTATTAAGGGGCAATTAATTAGGGTGTCAAGGATGTGCAGTGAGGATTGTGTTTTCTTAGAGGAAATGAAGGTGATGAAGAGGTTCCTCTCAGAGACAGGATACCCCGAGAATTTGATTAATCAATTGATGCAACAAGTGAACCAAGGAAGGAAAGGAAAATATGACCCAGTTTTGGGGAAAATTTACCACAAAGTAACCATAATATGGGAAATAAAGAGCTGAATTATGAAATGGCATTTACACACACACACACACACACACACACACACACACACATTTTATTCCAGTGAAATTGAGATCATCATTAGGAAGTACTGGAAACTTTTGGTTATAAATAGCAAAACTAGCAAAATTATTCCATCAGTACCAATATTTATTAAAAAGAGAGGTATGAATTTAAAGGAAATGCTGGAAAACCATGGTAGTGATAAAAGTACAGTCAGACCCCACAAGAAAGGGGGAACATATAAGTGTGTTTTTTGTCAACAATGTAGTAACAGTATAGAGCAGGAAAGTATTAGTATCCCATCCAGAAAGTTTAAAATGAAATTTAAGGAGCATTTTAATTGCAACAGCAAAGGGGTTGTGTACATCAGTGTCTGTCAGACATGCCTTAGCTTTTATATAGGCAAGACAGAGAGACCATTGAAAAGAAGAATATATGAACACTTGCACGAGATCTCTCAGAAAAAAGATACAAATGCCTTATTCAGACACAAGAAAGACTTGTAAGAATTGTATTTTCAAGTACTCAGTACTTAAACAAGTGAAACCAGATATAAGGGGTGGACTGTGGGAAGCCCTATTAGAATACAAAGAACTATACTGGCAGCTTTGGCTGGATTCAACTAAAAAAAACGGGACTGAATGATCATGTTAGTATTAACAGTGTCCTTAAATTAAAAGCAGCTAAACTTTAGAAAAGGAAAGAATATATGCATCCATTTTGTTTGCTATTGTTTTAAAACAAGAATTCATGACAGCATGTATTTTATTATAGCAGCTAGAATATGTGTATTCATTTTGGTTGCTACTGTTTTAACACAAGGGTTTACTACAGCATATATTTTACTGTAGCTTTAAATAATGCAGGGGAATGGATTTATTTAAGTAATTAAGCATGAGATGTTACTATTGGCTGACAATTTTTGAATATGTTTAAAAGTGGCTGATTGATTTTATTTCATGTTCTGATGAAGCTTGGGATAGACCTAAGTGAAAGCACTTAACTTCTTGTGGAATTGGGATAGACCTAAGTGAAAGCACTTAACTTCTTGTGGAATTGTTTGTGCTGTGGCATTTCAACAGTTTTTTTCATATATCCTGGACTATTAAAAAAGGTTTGGAGCCTGAACTTCTTGTGGAATTGTTTGTGTTGTGATATTTCAACAGTTATTTCATATATTCTGGACTATAAAAAAGATTTGGAGCCTGCTACGGTGTTTTTTGTTTCAACAGTTTACCTTTTGGTGCTTTTTTCACTAAATAATGACAGACATTGAGTTTCAGACTTCATACTCTTCAGAAAAATGCATACTAAAGCAAAACCTGTTGTTCTGTCAACTGTTTAAGTTTATACAAGAGCAATTTTTAGTACTGTTTGTATGTTCTCCCAATATATTTGGCCTTGTTCAGATTTCCTGCATTAAGAGGATGAGAGGTACGCCAAATAAAACACTTTACAGAATTAGGTATAACCAAACCTATCAACTGTCCTCGATTTTGACTCAAAATGTTGCTCTCTCCCTAATAATCCCTCCGCAAAATGGTAAATTTGGAAGAAAATATGGAGGGTTTACAATTAATAAATAATTGTAATGATCAGAGTTATAGATTACTTTTAATTTCAGAAATGCATATAGATTCTCTTATTTTGTCAGCTGCTCAAGTTAACAGTACTAATATTAAAAAGTGCCCCTTCTTTGATAGGTTCCCAGCTGTATTGTGTGGCACTTTATATTTTTGCATTACATTTTTGGTCCGTTTTTCATAAAATTGTGGTTTTCTGGCAAATTAGTGACAAATCATTAAAGATTGAAGTTAGAAAATAATGACAGACATTTGAGTTTCAGATTTCATACCCTTCAGAAAATTCATACTAATGCAAGACCTACTATTCTACTATCTTTCTAAGTTTATAAGAGCAATATTTAAAAATAGTCCTTATTTTTGGGCCTTTGTCCCACTTTTGTTCATGGTTTTGTCCAGATTTCTTGCTCTGAGTCTAAGTGGTATGACAAATGTGTCAGGACCATCACTGTCAGCCAGAGACATTTCAAATTGTGATATACTTGTTGCACCCCACTCCCCCATGTAGTGACTCTGGATGTGTCCAAGCAAGGCAAGGAGCAGTTATGCAGTGTAAATGTGCACAGTATCCCCCCATCCAAGGTTGACATAAGTACTACAGTGGCTTTTCATCTGTCCTTGATTTTGCAGAATGTTTTGGTTTTCTGTCATATTTTTATACTGTTGATTTATGCGTCTTATTATTCAGAAAATGTATGTTGTTGCAGTGCCTGTTGCTCTGTGTTTAAGTAGCAATGCTTTAATGACCATCGGGTAAGCTTGCTTGAGATTGTAAGATGCAGGTATGCTTTAATAAGCATACTGTTAAAGAATTACCAACATAGAAAGCCTTTTTCTTGTTGCCATGTAGAGAATATTTACATTAACTAGATAACATATGCATATGACAGCATTTGTAATAAAGGACAGGATTACAGTATTTTCAGAAGCTCATTACATTTGTTGGAGACTTGCAGTCATCTTTGCAGGCTTTTCCTGTAAACGAAACAGAATGCCAATCTATCATGTGTGGTCCATAACCTGCGCAGTAATCCTTTAAGCAATTTATCTTGAGCTTGTTTCTTGTTTGCTGTTCATTTTTTACTTTGATCATGTTTTCCCCATGAAACAAGTAGATAGTTGTTGTCAGGCAGTAGGTCTTTTTTGGATAAGAAGCATTTTTACAAGTGGGAGTACCACAGAAATTGCTATTTTCAGCATGTTACTTGGTACTTTTATAAAGCTGAATATAAAATATAATTAGAACTGCAGTGCAAGGAGAAGTGGTTTGAGTTGAGTGCTGCTTGTTTTTTCTACTTGATTTAGACTGGCATTCCAGTAATGTATTTAAAAAGTAATTTATTTTTTCATGCCTTGCAACCTTTTTGTTTCCATCTAGATATTAAGTAAGCTGTCATGTAGCCAATGCATTGAAATATTTTTTTTCTTCTGCAATTCATTTTGTCTTGATTGGACTCTCATAATGATGATTTGGCAGTAGCACCCAGGACAGCGTATTTAATTAAAGTCCCAGTTTTTGTGGTTTTTAGCATACCCCCACCCCTTTCTAGTTGACCACACCCCTTCCTGTTGGCCCCACCCATTCAGCTGC
Organism: Protopterus annectens; assembly: GCF_019279795.1. NCBI lineage: Eukaryota > Metazoa > Chordata > Ceratodontiformes > Protopteridae > Protopterus > Protopterus annectens. Next base: position 289,313,286 of record NC_056734.1, on the reverse strand, counting down.
CTCCTGCAGCCCCCATTTTGATTTGAAGTCACTAGCTGCTACTGCTCCCTTATTTATGGTGCTCCTATTATAATTAACTTACAAACTTCTACCCTAAGCAAGATGGAACAGTGCTGCAAGAAAGTTGCAAAGTTTGTCACAAACTCTAAATATCACACACACCACTATAAACCACTACTAGAATTAAACTGGCTTAAATTCCCCAACCAGCTTGTCTTATTCAGCAATCTACCTTGCACAACCTTATTTTCAAGCCTATTGCCTGCCCTGCACTAGCCAATCTAGTCACACCTTACACACCAACTTGATCCCTTCAATCAGAAGACAAAAATTTCTTATCCATCTTAAAACCTACAAGAAAACCAGGTCACTCTCTGTATTCATACTCTGTCTCTATACTATGGAATTCACTACCTCTAGCTACCTGGTCTATCCCTGGCCTAACCCATTTTAAAGCATCTTTAAAAAATCATCTCAAAAATACATGGCTCTGCTCCTGCATAAAGCCTGCCTAATGCTCAGCTCTTCCTCTTCTTCCACTTTAGCCTCATCCTCCTCTTCTGTCACATTTCACTCCCTCATAGTCTGCAAGATCCTAAGGCTCTCCTAACTCCTTCTCTATTTCTATACCATATCCTTAAGCTACTGCTCAGGCTGTAATGCCTCTATTCTTCTTAACTCTCTTGTTATCTTTCTGCATCATTAACTTTCTGGCTACTGTTTTCCTAACAAACCAACATTCTATTTGTCATGTACTATAACAGTCAATGTCATACACTGCACTACCGACATACTAGTTTTGGACACTATCTACTCAAAGGCTATATATATATATATATGGTTAGATAGACTATTATTGTCTATAATGTTTTAACCCTATAGAATGGTCTAAATGTGTAGTACATATTGTAATATTTTGTAACATAGTTTATGTTCTTTCAACTTATTTTTGTATAGTATTTCTAATGTAATTTGTATTGTATTGGATTGCAATGTATTTATTTGTATTGTACTGTAGGTGGAGCTTTTCTCCCCGGGCCTCTGCTGAAAACAGGTTCTGTAGACCCAGTCAGACCACCCTGGTAAACGAATGTCAAATAAATAATAAATAAATAAATAAAAGTTTATAAGAAATGAAAATACAGAGTCTCAAATCTAAATTCAAGTGTTATTTGAACAGTTACTAAAAGATGACTTAAGGAAGCTGCATGTGTACAGCTTACCTGTAACCAGAGTTGTCCTAATGCAAGACACACTGGGAGTAGAGTATACGAGGGTTTGTTAACAAGCCATAGCATTCTGGTGGCCATCTGTAGCGACAGACAGATGTTTCTCTGCGGTGGCCTGGGTGCTCATTTGACCTCATATGGAGCTATCCCCCTGAGACCAAGTAGGTACAAAAAAAATGTATGGTCAGTTTCACTGAAGTGAGAGTAAACTGTCTGGTTTGGTGGTAAGACAGTGGGTTTAAATACAGCTGGTCAGGAATTTGATAAATATTGCAGGGTGTCTGTTTTGTTTCATTTTGTTTTTGATTTGTCTCTCTCTCTTTTTGAGCAGTTTGCTGTGTTTGAGGGGTTGTGTGAAGGTATGCTGACAGGCTAAAATCTCTGGATTTCAGTGGCTATGACAATCATGTCTCTACTGTTAAACTAGTTAATATTTTCAATAACTCGGACCATTAAACTGCTAGTACTTCGAGACACATTGTACAATGATACCTGTAATGAAAGCAATCTGATTTTAATCTTTAAATACCTTTATCAAATTTTCACTTAAGACACAGGCAAACTTTTTAGTCATAGTTCCATTTTTTTCTCTTGTATGGGTTAGTGTGAGCCTGTGTGAGAGGTATGCCATGCACAGTTTTAAATCTGGAAATTGATGCATAAACAATCTAATAAAAAAACTGAGGCAAAACCGCTTGTGTTATCCCCATTCTACTGTGAAAGACTATTTGTCTGTTTGATTGTACTTTCAGTTAAAGGTTACATCACTAGGATAGGCAGTGGCAAAAATGTCTTTGATTCTTCCGGCTCAACTATGACAAACCTCTTTTGCTGGCAACAGTTGATCATCTGGCTGAAGGGGTGTGTGAAGATAGGTGAAGGCTGCTAGCCTAGCCAGATAGAATTGTATAGATAATTCTGTCATTTGTGAATATTAATGTAAGCCACAGGCTTGATCTCTTAAATGTGAAAAGACTGTATTGGATATTGAACTGCAAAAATGTAACAACAGTGCACTCTGCTGTAAGAAAGCTAAGTCAAGCATTTTATGATTGTCTTTGATGTCAAAATTCGGAGCCGATATGTCTGGATGAAGGAATTCTGCCTATTGTTTTGAGGCCAGAGTTAATGGCTAGAATTTGCATGTATAATTTCTTTTATTGCTCTGGTTCTTGACCAGCTGCAAGATCAAAGGGCCTATAAACCTCTGAGTTTTGTTAGCCTGGGAACCAGAAATAAATGATGTAATCTGAAATGAATCAGTGGTACTGTGTTATCAATTTAATGAGAGAAAGAATTAAAGCATTTGTCTTGAGAACATCCAGCATCACCAGCACTGCCTGTATCTATATGTAAGTATGATCCTAGACTTTAGTGTTTCTCTTCAAAATAGCTAGAAATTAGGAGGGTTAGACTAAGTGTTTTTTATTATGTCAGAACTATTCTACAGTGTTCTTTTAAACATTTCTCTGTGATCTCTGAACTCCTGACTAACACTGTGTAGTAAGAAGTATTGACTTGTGTTTTTATTATTTATTATTAAATATTTTTAAACCTTTCAACTGTGGCTGTTTTGTGTAGAGATAATTTAAACTCTAAGAGTACAATGCATGTATATAGTGATACTGTACCAAGTCACATCAGATAAGTCTTGACTGTTTAGTTGCACTTACCAGTTGGATAATAATATTGCATAGTAATAATTGGACACCCTTCATAAGGGCCTTTGAGTATCTGATAAATATTAGTGTGTGGTGGCAAGTGGTACTACTGTATAGTCTGGGTAAAGGGTCACAGCTGGATAACCTGTGCCAGCCTTCCCCAGGACTGTCTGTGTGGTTCTATATAACTCTTAGCTCAAAGTGTGTGTGTGTGTGTGTGTGTGTGTGTGTGTGTGTGTGTGTATCAGCTACTTGGGCAGGGACACAAAGCACTGGTTGGACAGAGAGGGTGCTGGAGGTTTTAGCTTGCCCACTAGGCTGAGATCTGGACCCTATAGCTGTGCCAGTGGGGAATCTTATTGGGGACCTGGAGAGAAAGGGAGAAACCAGCACCAGACTGACTGTGATCTCTGTGTGCTCTTAAGGGAAATTGTACTTTACTGTGTGTGTATTTATTATCCTTTCCCTATATGGGCACCCCTCACTGGTGTTAGTGGTGAGGATTGAGGCTTCTTGATTGCTGGGCCAGTGCACAGGTGTCACCAGATGTGCTCAAGGCATTGCATTATGACAGCAGTCTGGGCTTTTTGATTTGGGGGCCACTGTTGCCAGGAGTCTGTGGTGCGCTGAATTCCAGTGGGTGACCTTGTTTCTGCACATTGTACAGCACTTAATAGGATTATGGAATATTTGTAGCAGCACAGCATCCAGACTTTCTGTCAGACAGAGTCTTGATTAATTTATTTGGTCAGTGCTAATCAACAAGAAAGTATAGAAAGTATTGGTGCCATTAAGCGACGTGCTGTTTCATCCTGCACTGCAAGGATGATCTAAGTGCCCTAGAAGGGATCTCTTAGCTGAAGTAGGATGCCTTACTAACAAGGATTTTAAATAAAAAAGCAAGAAAGAGGGAAGAATTTGGCCTTTATTCAGATTCTATTTTTTTAGGTGTGACATAAGCAATAATTGCACAACCCTACCTCAGCTGTCACTTGATGTGATGGAGGATCTTCATATAACAGTTTTAGCTCTGGCCCTAACCTAAAATGGATGTATTTGGAATCCAGGTGCTGATGTGTACTGATTAGGGGCATCAGTAATTAGTTTCATAGCCCTCTTGGCCCCAAAGTTACATTTTGTACATCCCTATTTGCCAAGGTCCGGGCTAATAGAAACAGTGTATGAAAGTTCCAGATTGTCCCTGTTTTATCCCTGGTTTTCCTTGATTCTGGGATTTCTCCTTGATTATTGGAAGCCATGGACCCAGAGCGACCATCTGTGCTAATAAGCATTATATTTTTGTTTAAATATATCTCAGTATATATCTCAGTGGTCTCCCCCAAAATTAAGTTAATTATCACTGGTAATGCACAGTGAGGCAGTCCACATATCCACTGTTATTTGCAGGTCCCAACCTTATTACCTCACCCAGTTCTTTTTTTTTTTTTTTTTTGTATGAGAATCACGGACACTAGCCAAGCAGTATCGTAACAGCTCAGATACATAGATCTATTGTCACCAGGCTGTGCGTATACATCTAACATCACTCTTTTTTCCATGTGTTCTAATGCTATTTATATGGTGCAACTGCTGCCTCCAGTGACACCCCACCCTGGGTAACTTCCAGAGGTCTCTCTATACTCAGAAGGTAATGAGGAAGAAGGTGATACAGGGACTTCTTTGCCGGGGTGGGGGTGGGGGGTAAACTGTAGATGATTACTTAGAGGGAGTTTTAGATTCTTTGCCAGAGGAAGGGAAAGCTAGGATTTTTTATATAATTTTGCAGAAGAACTTTGGATCCACACCCCCATACCTGCTAGTACTACTCACAAGGCTCAGCGGGCCAGTTTGAAGTAACCAATATCATTGACAGCAATACAGGTTCAACACAGTCTTTCCTCCTCAAATGAGATGGCCTTGCCAGCTGATCAAGACCTAAACATAACACAATTTTTGGCTCCCATGGCAGCCAACAGTTGTGTCAGTCCTACACTCCCTGGTTCTCAGATTATGCTCGTGTTCCACTGAATATCAAAGAGAAAATTATTTTGGGAGGACTATGTAGACATTTTGCCCTTAATGATACTGAAGGCATCCAGAGGATATTACAGGCAGGCAGAGTCCAAACATCTAGTGACAGGTCCTTGCAGCTCTCGGCAAAAAAGCCACCACCAAAACAATAGCTACTAGCTGTGACAACTGGACATTGAGATTCAGGATTTATATGATTGTCCTCATACAAAAAGATCCTACTCAGGCTCTCCATCGTCTAGTTTAATTTCCTTCCACCACATTCAAGTGAGGGTCTATGTGGTTAGTGTATGACCAAATGTTTAGGAAATTAAGGGCAACAGAGAAGTATCTAGGGTGGGATCAGTGACACCCGAACATTTGGGTTACAGTCATGCTGGATGAGCCCACCTACCTGGGAATCATCTCTCATGTAGACAACTAGTCAAAGGTGAAATACTGCTGTGTTTTCAGTAAAAGGAAATGCTCGTGGTTTGCTTGCAAGTTTGTTCTGCTCCCATTGTAGGACAAATCGTCTGGTGACCACGTGCTGGTTGAAACCAAGTCAGGCTACACAAAGTCCTGACAGATTTTTGAAACATAAAGTACCGAACTCAAGCCAGAATACTCCAAAGAAGCAATTTTCCCCAAGTAAGGTACTGCATTCCCTAATCAGGGTAATTAAATTTACATCCCTACTTTCCAACTACCCCGATAAGTATGCAACTAGCTTCTTTATTAAAAGCTTCACATCAGGATTTGCCATATATTCCTTGGTTGCATTCCAGAAAAAGTAAAAAAAACTATCCTCAATCAAACGCAACAAACTCATAGTCAATAAATTAATTAAGAATGAGATCTCAGCAGAAAGGGCAGCAGGTCCCTTTCCTCACCCCTTGTGGCCCGCTTACAAAATTTTCACTCTTGACTTGGTACCAAAGAAGATGAAAGGAGGGGAATTTCATTTAATCCATCACTTTTCTTACCCAGCCAGGCTCTTTGTTTACAATTTTATCAACAGATAGCAATCCAGAGCACACTATGCATATTTGACCAAGCTGCAAATGTCAACAGGGAAGTTTAAGAACTATGGATATGCAAGCTAGAAATCCCATCAGCCTTCCTCCTACTGCCTATCAGACAGACAGCTTGTTTCTCTTTTTTTTTCTTTTTTGCAGGCCATGTCTAAAGGTTGTTCCTCAGCTTGCTCAGTTTTTGAAGCCTTGAGTTCTGCCTTATGATGGTGCAGGCAGCAATGGGCTCCAGCTTGCAGTGTTATTCAATACTTAGATGACTACTTGATAGTAGGTGAAGGGAATGAAGGTGCTCTAGAAGCTCTGAGAATTTTCTTAGAACTCTGAGGTGAATAACGGGTGTCTTTGGCTAAGGACAAGTTAGAAAGCCCCAGCTAAGCTATCACCTTCCTGAAATAAGTGATCAGTGCTATGGTCTATGATTTAAATTCCATGCTGACAAGTTACAGATTTTTGAAAGCTAAAAATGTCACTTCATGGGCTCCTGAACTTTGCTTGCAGAGATATTTCTCCAGGCAGAACCTTTCTTAGGTCCTTATCAAACCTGCTAAAGTGCAGCAAATCTAAACAGAACTGGTTATGAATTACCCACAGGATGAAGGATGACCTTCGGTTGTGGAAGACTTTTTGATTCAATATAATGGTGTCACACTTTGGCAAAGTCCTTGGGTTTCCTCTGATGAATTACAACATTTTACTGATGCAGCTGCTGGGCTAGAAATGGGTGAACCTCAGATCTGACACTCAAATGCAATTTGATCAAAGTCCTAAAGAGGACAGGCTGATGGAGATCTGATGCCATCCTCTCTTACACCAGGAAATAACTATAGTGTTTTACTTTGCAGGAAAAAAGGAGCTGTGTATTTTGGGTCATTCTTTTATGAGCAAGCATCCACTCGAAGACTCAAGTTTTTTTAGAACACAACCTATTGATGATCCATTGGTTCAGCTTCCCAGGTTTGTCATGGTTTCAAACTTTATGGCATCTGGCTTAAGAAAAAATTCATATCAGTTTCACTCACATCCATGGTCATTCACCTGGGGGGCAATGACGACCCAGGCACCAAAGATCTTGTTAGCAAGGAATTTACATGACCTTTACAGACTAAACACACAGCACCCAGACATAGTTCTTTTTTTTTTGCCATGCTGCCCAGACTTCATTAGAAAGGTGCTCAGAGTGATTCTGCCATTAAAATATCAAGTTGTTTTATCAATCACTTAGTCATCCATACAGCAAATTTGATCAGCTTCCAAGTTACTGAGCCAGACTTTTATGACTCGGATGGAGTCCACTTGAATGCTTTGAGGTTTTACGTATCCAACTTACAATTATCCTTGTCTATTAAAGACCATTTTATCTCAGATATTAATTGTTGAGGTTGTGCCTTTGGTAAGTCAATATGGTTTGAACCATTAAGGTTATCAAAGGCGAATAGGGATTCATACAGGAGAACAGCATGCACCTGCATGCTGGTGGATATCCCCCTCATGGCTCCACCCCCTTGTATTTCCCCCTTTATACTTCAGCGGCTTCTTTGTTTGCTGACAGGTTGGGAAGACTGAAGAAGCATGCTGAAATGCAACTGGTGTAAGGGTAAATTGTAAGCCTGAGTCTGGTTGGTAATACAATTTGTCTGAGGAAACTTGGTAATGCACCTGAGCTCTATTTGGATGCAGGAATGGGCTTGGTTATGCCAACTGGCCACCTTGGTTACAGCATGTCTATGATTCAGTACTGATTGTTGTCTGAACTGACATTATTATGAAACTGTTCACAAAGGCAGACACAGGTGTTTTCTGGGTCTCACCTCTAAAGAACAAGCATGGCTTACCTATAAGCTAAGTTGTCCTCAAGTGAGGTGTGGAGGAGATGGAGCATACAAGGTTTACATAACCTCTCGCTGGTGAGCCATAGCATTCCAGTACCTGGCTCCACAGAACCACCCCCCCCTGTTTTTTCCAACATTATGCTGTTCTTTGTTATGGGTTTGGTGCACTCATATAAAATTAATGGTAGTCCTTTGTCAAGTCTGTCCAATTTATTGCTTAACTCCCTTGTATTCCCACATTACACTTAAGCTGCCTCCTTCTTTACTGACAAGTCAAGAAGACTGAAGAGGCATGGTCAAAGGAAATTTATGTAGGCATAAGCTGTAAGCCAAGTGTTGGTGGGTAATATGATTTGTTCAAGGGGGCTTGGTGACACACACAGACTCTAGCTGAAGACCAGAATGGTCTGGGTTATGCCAACTAGCCACCTTAGTTGCAGCATGTTTATGACTTCTTAAACTCAATATGTTATGGTCTATGGCTCAATACTGATTATTTACTGAAATTACATTATTAAACTGGTTCCAAAGGCAAACTGATGTGGTTTTTGGTCTTGTCTCTAGAGAACAACAAGGTTTTAAGGATCAGTGATTACAAAATAACTTTCTTTCAGAGCATCTTCTAATACAATTCCATAGTTAGAAACTTTGAATGGCACAGACCTATAATACTAAGAACCAAAAGTGTCACAGCATACAAAATAGAGTAGTCCAAAATGACATCTTTAACTTCTGTAGAGGTGTTCAGAGATTTTAGCCTCGGCATGTTAGATAATCTTAGGGGACAGATTCCAAACAAGTTAATCTCAGTGTTAAGCCTGTCCTGAATCCAAAAGACTTGCTCTCAGTGTAACTGACCTAGTTTGGTGTATATACAGGTTTAGACTAAGTTGCCAAATTCCAAAACACTTGCTCCCAGTGTAAGTCCTACACAAATCTGCTAGAATTGGGGATAATATGTTTTATGCTAAGATATTTGAAATAAACATGTCATAGACCTAAACAGTTTTCTTCCATTGAAATCTAAACATATATGTGACTTATCATAATGGGTTAAAAACCTGTCTTTCATGTGCCTGTATAATGCACAAGTTCAGTCAAAGCTACAGAGGTACATGACTAAAGTTATATAGATAGAAAGATAGATATGAATATTTACTGGCAAACTTAAGACTGCTTACATGACTAAACTTATATATATATATATATGTATATATATATATATATATATATGTGTGTATATATATATATATATATATATATATATATGTATATATATATATATATATATATATATATATATATATATATATATATATATATATATATATATATATATATATATATATATATATATATATATATATATATATATATGTGTGTGTGTGTGTGTATATATATATATATATATATATATATATATATATATGTGTGTGTGTGTGTGTGTATATATATATATATATATATATATATATATATATATAGATTGCAATATTTACTAATACATTTAAGACTGCTTCATGCACTCTGATGACTACATGTACTTCTGTCAATATAATCAAGAAAGAAAACTATAGTATCCATTATTCTACAGATAAACATATGGGCTGCATATTGTCAACAATTTTAAATTATTTGCTTTGATTTTACATAGTAATCAAGCAAAACTCAATAAATTTATAACAGAAAAATACCAAAAATAATTACTCTAAATGTTACCTAGTATTTCATATTTTGATGAATGATATTTTCTTATCTGCACCATATATGATAATACATGATACAAGCAGGAGATGCATGCTTCACGCTAGGCACAGTTCCCCTTTCTTGGGTGTAAAAATAATAAAAATGTATTTCATAGCTTAGTCACATCACTGGAGGGCCACTGGCAGAAGCATTTGTATTAATGCTAGATCTGCTATGAAACATTGACTTCTTTAATGTCAGTGAGCTGAAAGGATGAAAAAAATCATGCTCTGAAACATTGAAGGGTGAAAAAAATCAACTTTAACTGTTTGTTTTTTTGCAGGGAGCAAGCACCCCACACCCCGAACATATATAAATCAACTTCACAGTCACTCCATCTTAAGGAAGGGAGAAATCTCCCACAACATGATAAACATTGCTGGCAAACACATGGAAACTACACTGACATTTTCCTTTGGAAAACAGTAATCATTATGTGTTTCATCTTTTTTTCTCCATGCTACTGATGCTGGAACAATTTCACCTTGAGCAAGTACAGAGGAATCGTTGCTTTCCTACACCATTTTCTTCTTCAGTTCTATCCTCATCTTGTTTGCTGTCTACATGTAGTCTGCATATCCTCCCTATATTGTTAAAGGTTTTTGGGAGGTGATGCAGTTTTAAAACACATCTGAAGGACATGTTGTAGCTGATCTGGGGATCCCCCAAATTGCCCAGAGGTCTGAATACCGTGTGTCAATGATTGAGTATGTGAGTAAATAGGAATAATTCTCTGCTCTGCATCCACTGAATGTCAAGATATCTTCTGACTTACCTGTGACCCTGAGCTACATAAAGCAAGTGATAATGGAATTAAATAATAAATTAATTTTACAGCACAAACTGTTTTAATTGCTTTTAGACTAAATATTTCATCACATTAATTGAACATTTAGTACTAAAAATCTTAAGTTATTTATGTATATTTTTCTTTACAAGCAAGGAATGATGACCTGTTTTAATATTGCATATCACTTGTTGAATTATGGAGAAATAGCCATAATTACCTGCTCATGAATGTCATATGCAGGGTCACTTACATCTACTGAATATAGAATTTGAGAAGTGTGACACGCTTATGTAGCCTTCTTCCTTTTGTTTTTCATTTCATCTTCCAAATCTAGAAATGTTTGACCAATTTAAATATATTTATTATCCCTCATTGTAGTGCCAATCTACAAACAGTGATATACTTATCTCACCATCTTATGGGAATTAATTCTATGGTGTTTTTTTCTATTTTGTTTCTTACATTATATAATCTTCACTGGGATAAGTAGCCTCAGGACATAAGTACAGTGACAGATGGCTAGGCGAGATTGCCAGAATGTCAGAAGGGTTTGCAGTAAAGAGTTTCAGATGAGTGATCTTGCTTTTAATTTCCTGTAACTTTTATTCTAATTTAATTTTGTGTTAAGATGAACAGCAAAATCAGTAGCTTGTTCAAGCTTCTAGAATGTAGAAAACATGCTTGTAAATCTTGCTGTTTTTCCCAGATTTTTTCAACTTCTGTACTGATGTCAATTCTGATTTTTATGTGTTTCCTATCATGTTAGATAAAATGGATGAACTTGAATCTTTGCAGTTATATTAGAAGATAATCATGAAAGGAAAGGATGCAAAGAATTAAAAGAGGAGCAAAATACTGAAATTGCAACTTACATTTTATTTATTTATTATTCATTTTACTTACATTTTGTTGACCAGGTTAGTCCTATTTGACCAATGGTCTCCTCTCAGGGGAGACCTAAGGCGGTATTCATACTGACTACTGAAAATTTTACCAGGAAACAGGGGACATTAACCTATTCTTCATTGTTGCAATTGGGACCCATTTTGCAGGAGCACTTCTTGTTTCCATTGCAGGTGCAGAGGTGGCCTTGAGAAACAGGGAGGCAGATGGAGAGAGACAGAGATGATGGAGTGGTGACAGAAATGGAGGAGAAGGCAAATATTGATACCAGAGATTGTGTGAAGAATTCTGAGGAGACTTTTCAAAGAAAACTGTTTGATAGAGATGAGTCAGAGAATGATGGATTTATAATTACAACCCTCAAGTCAGGAGGCTGTGGGATGATTTACTTAACGAAATGGTGAACTCAGTGAGCCAAAAAATGAAGGATATGTTTCATTGGTGGGGCATTATGGAGAAAATACAAAAGGAGGATGGAGACACAATCTTGAAGAGGGTCTATATTATGAGATCGAAACTTTAGGTAGTCGAATACCTAAAGATCGATCTCTAAATATCGAAATGTAAAAATCGTGAATGGCTGCTTCCACACAGGGAAACAATGCCGTTGGCTAAAGTAAAAAAAAAGTTTTAAACAGAAATCAAGTGGGCCCCCCAAACTAACTATACCAACTCTGAGATTGTTCTACATTGTTTAAAGGGCAAAATCTGTGTAACGGCCAAACAACTTGCTTCCCTGTGTGGAAATGGCCATTCGCGATTTTTACATTTCGATATTTAGTGATTGACCTTTAGGTATTCGACTACCTAAGGTTTCAATCTTGTGATATAGACCCTCTTGAAGAATAATGGTGAAATGGAAAAGAAAGCATATGCAGAGAAATTTTAAAAAGGCAAATGGAGAGTATCAGAAAAGAGAGCAGAAGAAAATGAAAAGCAAAAGTAGCTGGTAAGGATACAAAGTAAAGAAAACAAAGAAATGGACAGTTATGAAGTGAGGGACAGTTTAATTGCTCCTTTGGGTGTCAAAGCACATTAGGTAAGAGCACTTATTATTATTAAGAAAGAAACATTTTGGGACCTTATATTCAAGGTTCTTTTTTCAATGGAAAATTTTTGGGACAGTACAAGAAAGAAAGACTGTAACCCATGGAATCTTCATGTGATAAAAACATTTAACAGGGAAACAAAAAAGAAAATTCATGTATAATCTCAAACAAAAGTTTGAAAGGACATTTGAAAATTTTATGTAAAGAAGTACTGGATATGGCAAACGTTTATGACAAAAGGGGCTTTTGGACTAGTATTTAGGATTGTAATATCGTGTTAAAATAGAAGGACAAAAACACATGATAAATATGAAGAGGAACAGGGGAGTGATAAAATATTGGGGACAACCTAAAACGTGTGTGTGTGTGTGTGTGTGTGTGTGTGTGTGTGTGTGTGTAAAAGAAAAGAACATTTGATAAGTAACTGTGACAAAAGAAAATGTTATATTTCTGGGGAAATCGGACATGATGCAAAAAACTGAACTGAAATGTTATAAATGTAACACAAATAGACATTTATGGATGGATTGCAAAAATGAAAATAAGAGTAAGGAAAACTAAAAAGAAAGAGAAGAAAATTTAGTAGTAGAAAGAAATAGAAGAAAAATTAGATTAGAAAAAAAATAAAAAATAAAGAGGGCATTGAAGAAGGTTCTGAAATAAATGATGAAGAAGACATAAATTGGGAGGTAGTAAAAAAACAATAATTCTATTGGGAAACAGGTAAAAGACAGAAACAGAAAATTTAAAAGAATAAGTGCAAAAGGAAATGGGAGGAAATGAGTGAAAAAGAATATATACAACCTATGATTGGAGATTTGTATAATGGTTAAGGTGTTTTATGCAGAGACAAAAAGTACAGTTTCTCACGTTTGGGAGGGAAATTGGCTAGGCTTAGAATCACCTATTAAGAAAACTAGCCTAGCAATTAGCTATAAACTTATGAAACCATGAATCTAAGGAAAAGGAAATGAACATTCTCTCTAAATGTGAATAGTATTAATAATATAGTGAAAATAATATATGTGATATAGATGTAATTATGTTAGAGTACACAATATTTTTAACCAAAGGACATAGATTACAAACAGAGAAACTATGGGATGAAGGATAATATGGGAAATGACAGATGTTCTGGAATAGCCATATTCTGTATAAATACAGTAAAGATATTAGATGTAGCTTTAACAAAAATTGGAAGATTAACCATTGTAGGTTTAACATTGAAAGAACAACTATCACATTATATAGTTATACTAATTGTAAAGAAAGGGAAAGCTTATTCCATCAGATTTTAGGTTATACAGTGATAGGTATGAATTTCAGAATAAAATGAGACTTTACTCATGATTTAATAGCAAAAGTAAATGAAAGGAAATGATATAAGAAAAATGTTAGAAGTTATAAGATGTGCTAATTTAAAACTGGGACAAAAATTCATGGACTTACAAAAAGGGATATAAGAAACAAAACAGATTATTTTATAGTATCAGAAGGTTTTTTTATGGGAGAAGGGGGGTAAATGAAACAGGATTTTCTGATAATCTTGCAATATGGCTAGAGATAAAGGAAAACAGTGAATGTATAAAAATAGGCAAAGGAATAGAAAGGATAAATGAGAAAGCATGGAATGAAGATCAAACAGCTTAGTAATACAGTTATGGAATGATCATATTACTATGAGAATACTCCATAAACATTAGTCTGAATGGTGGATGATATTCAAGGAAAAATAAAAAAATGTTTATTACAATGACAATATGATGTGAGAAAAGTAGAGAAAGAAATATATAAAAGAACATGCAATGATGCATTAGAAGACTTAGAACATAATGACAGAAAGTAGTTTGACAAAGAAAAAGAATTATATGAAAGAAATCAAGAAAAAATACAAGAATTGTTATATAAAGAAAGATATTTTTTACAGGGATAAACAGAGGGAGTATAGAGTTACTTAAGCATATTAGTAAAGGAAGATGGTAGTTTAATGACAGAAATAAAAAATGCAAAAGGAGAAATAGAAAGAACTCAGGAGACATTAATGAATAGTGTAGTTCTATATGTACAAGAAATGTTTAAAGAAAAAAGGTGGTAGTGAAAAAACATGGAAAGTGAAAAGTTAACATAAAAAGAGAATAAAGAGTTGGAAAAGGAGATTTCTTTAAATGAGTATTAAGACAAGTAAATTTAAGTTTGGCTGCAGGACCAGATGGAATAGGGTATGAAATGTACAAAAGTTTGAGGGATTGGCTAAAAAATATTTTTTAAAGATTTTGAATGAATAATTAAATGAAGGTTTTATGTACAAAGAATTATGTAATGGACTACTTAAATTCATATGGAAGAAGGGAGATAGAAGACAATAAGAATAAGGGAGACTAAAAGTACTGAATAATAATGATTATAAGATCTTTATGAAAATAATACAAAATGTATTTGAAACTAAAATAGAAAATATTACAAAAGATAATATGTTTAGTATAAAGGGGAAGGGTTGTTAATTATTATTAACGATAGAAAAATTGTGGATGATATAAACAGAAAAGAAGTGAAAATCATGATAGCAGACCTTAATAAGGCATTTGATACAATAAGACAAGAAATCTTATGGGTAATAATGAAACAATATAATATAAGTGAAAAAGTTAGGAAATTGTGTATGCCAGCATATAGTAATAATAAAGTAAAAATATTTGTAAATGGTTGGTTAAGCCAAGTGGTACACATGAAGACAGGGATGTCCAATTAGTTGTATAGCCTTTATATTAGTTATGAATGTGGTAATATGAGAAATAAATTACAAAATGTAGGAGGCAGGAAATATAACAGTAGAAGGGTTAAACATTTCAGTTCTGTTACTATATGCAGATGACATTATAATAATTGCAAAAAACTAAATTTGGATAAAATAAGTAATAATTTGTTCAAATGAATGGCTACCAATGATAGGGATAGCTTTAAACAAAGAGAAAAGTAAATGTTTAGGTGATGTAGTAAAGACAACGTATATATGTTACAATGAACAAAATTTATGTTAGGTATAAAATTTGGGAATAAAGATGTATGTAGAATTTAATGGGAAAAACAATAGAAGAAATAAAACAAATATGTCTTTTCTGGAGAACATATACATTATCTTTCAGAAAAAGGCTTATTTGATAAATTCAGTCCTGATTGGTAAAATAGCATGCTTAGCAAGTGTATTTATGCTGTCAACAGTATTTGAAAAGGAATTACTGCAGATATTGTTGTTCATTTATACAGAGGTTCTACATTAAATTTAAGTTTGGCTGCAGGACCCAGTAAAAAGGAATTTTGCATGTAAATAAAGAGGAAGAAGGTTTTGGGTTAATTAACCCAGTGGTATATGCTGCTTCATTACATTTGAACAATGTGTAAAAGTAGATAAATGAAAAAGAGGATACAGTAGTAGTAACATTGTATAAATATAAGTATGATACATTTTGGGGTGTGGTAAAAAGAGTAAAAGGGAAAAGGAGTGTATAAATTAAGAAATAACATGTTATCAAGAAAAAAAGTTTTTGTGGAAAATAAAAATTGATGATACAGAAAAATATAGAAAAGTATGGTACAATAACGCAATGATAAAGTATTACTGTGTAAATCCACGAGAAAATTTTAACAGGTGAAAAAAATTTAAGCTATAAAAATAAGAAGCAAATGGTGTAATCAAAGGAGAGCACACACAGGAGTGCACACCCCAGTACTGCATTGTTGCAGTATAAGTCTTGGAAAAATTAATCCAGCTACCTGGTGTGGGAACAGAAACCATTGCCTTCTGCACCAAAGACCTGTTGAGTTACTGGGACCGATATTCAAATGGATCTAGTGATCCATGCTGATTCGATAAAAATGTCTATGTGTTAACATTGAAAATGCTAACTCCAAGATCATGCAATCCATAGAGATAGGCAAACTCCCTAGCCTGGGGAATTGTTGATCTCACAAAACTGTCAATCATCTGTTTTGTCAACCAAACTCTATCTCCAAAACAGAGGTTAACTAAAACTTTAATTGACCAATGGCAGTATTCCATTAAAATAGCTTACTTTCACTTGTAACATGATAATGCATTAATTTTCCAATGGCATAATGCAATGCCTGAGTTTTTGAAATGCAGTTGAAGACCATAAAAATCATAAGACACTCAAAAAAATTATAGCAATGAAAATTTTGCTCTGATAGAATTGTATTCTGTGACTGTGGAGAAACTCCATAATGAAAATAATTTAATGAATATGTATGCTGCATTCCTGTATTTTTTGTTTGTGAAATACTTTGTATTTCACCCAGTCTGAGCCTGAAATTGATCAATATTGATCAGTGCACTACTCTGATAAACAAATATAAATAAATATATAGACAGATAAATAAAGTAAATGTTCTAGAGTAGATGTGCTCCTCTACTGTAGATGAATCAGTATAAAAAAGATTTAATGGTACACTGTAATGTCACATTGTGTCATTCTAGACAAAATCTACAAGTCACAATCTGTTTCTCTCATGCATTTGGTATAACAACAAGGCTGTCCTCCCCTGTAGTCTAAAGATAAATCAATGTGTGAGTGTGTTTGACAACTTGTATAGTCTATGCATGCACCAGGATGGAAACACAATATACACCCAGAAAGAACATATATATATATATATATATATATATATATAGATATATATATATATATATATATATATATATATATATATATATATATATATATAGTGTTAGCGTAATATCAGATTAATATCATGTATTTACCAATAAAAGGGAAATGTTCTATAACTGCAAGCATAGCAACTCAGATACTCCTAATACTAACTACTATATTTTTTTCAATTTTTTTCTTTAAATTGAAAAAGAAAGATATACAGTATTATATTACTATACTAGAACACAAACTTCATTGTACACAAATGAACAGGAGCAACTGAGGTTTATGTTCACACATTATCAACAGGGAGGAAGCAATATACAGTAGTGTTCAGCCTACAAAGGAATTGATGATCCTGATTCTTAACATCAAAAACTGTATAACATCTGATAAGACAGCGCTTATACCATTTCAGTTGTAATACAAAAAAAGTGGGACAATAAATAGATTTAAGTACACTGCACTACACGATAAAATATCTACACTTCCTAGCTTTAGGCATTTTGCAAAAATGTAGTTACCAAATATAAACAGTAGTATTTGTTCCAGTGACTTCATTTTATTACAACTTTGTGCTATGAAAATATTTATTTGAGAACCACATTTTATTAAAAGCAACACTGAGCTGAGCTGCAGTTCAAAAATCATTGTAAGCTAACAGTAATGACAACAAACAACTGCAACAAATAAGTGAACAAGACATATGGTGTCTGGATTACATATCACTAATTCTGCTTACTATATTGATTCTGCTTACTATATTAAAAAGAAAACAGTAGCACCACACTTAACACACTGCAGAAAAAGCAGAATACGATATACCTACGAGGTATGTGACATACACTATGTGTAAAAACATCAACTCTCTTCCTTGGTATCACCTCTGATGCTCTTTATTAAGGCATTCTGCTATGAAAGCAAAATAAAAGCAAGGCATTCGACACCATTCCTCACTCAGGTATTATAGAAAAACTAACCAGCCTGAACATAAACCCCTACGTCACAAGATGGGTTGCCAACTGGCTTACAGACAGAACTCACACGGTAAGAATAGCAGACTCCAGGTCTGACTCTAAACCAGTCACAAGTGCTGTCCCACAAGGCTCAGTTTTGGGACCCCTACTGTTCGGCATATATTTCTCAGAAGTACAGGCAAACACAGGAGGACTATGGCTAACCAAGTTCGCCGATGACTGCAAACTGGGAGCCATAATTGACTCTCCGGCTGACATGGACATCCTTCAAAAAGGCCTTACTGAGACAGACACCTGGTGTCAAAGTCATGGCCTCAAGCTAAATGCCAAAAAATGCATAGTCATCCCATTTAGGAAAAACAAAACACCCACGAATTACCACATAGGCAGCAGCCCCCTCAATACAGAAGAGGTAATAAGAGATCTGGGGACCCAGGTAGATAGTAATCTCTCCTTTGACAATCATATTGCCAAAGTAGTTAGGAAATCCTTCTATGTGGCCCATCTAATTACTAAAGGGTTTGCATCTAGAAATAAAGAGGTTATAGTGCCCCTCTAATCGTCACTCATCAGACCCATCATAGAGTACAATGCCCCATTTGGGATGTACCTTAAAAGACACTTCCAACAGCTGGAAAGACCACAAAAGCACCTCACCAAGAGGATTACTGGCCTCAAACATATGTCCTATGCAGCCCAACTGAAAAAACTCTGGCTGTACTCAGTGGCATATCGCTTACTCAGAGGTGATCTCTGCCTGATTTACAGAGCCATGTCCAACAATTGATGGACATGCTCCACCTAGAGAAATCCAAGTCACTGCGAGCCACATGCTCTAGTGAGCTAAAAGTCGCCACAGCAATAAATAGAACATGCTGGAGGGATAGATTCCTGTCACAGAGACTCCCCATGCTTTGGAACAAAATTCCTAACTACATTAGGCAGAGCCCCTCACTAACACTCTTCAAGAGAAGCCTTGACAAGTGGATGGGTAACAGAAAATACACCCCTGGGATCACTTCATTGGCTCTGCTTGACAGAGGATCAGTTAATTTATCAATGGGGCAGCGAAAGCCGGCACACTCTGGCTAGGCTTAAAAATGCCCTCAGGCAGATAGCCTAGTACCTATCTATGAACCTATAAGCAGTCAGGCTTTGATAGTTCAGCCTATGACCTACTCCAAGAAGTATGCTGTTGATTGTTTCTGAACTCTGTGACTACTGAACCAACCAATAAGGATGAACAATTGTCGTCATCAGTCTTAAGGAAGCAATGCAATAATATAACAGGTAATACAGTTACAATCAACACTGAAGTGCTACACTAAATGTCAAGGTGGTTTAGAGGTGTGCACATCAGCAGTAATCCTAAAAATAAATACAATACATTTTTAAGTAGCAACAGTGGAGGATTAAATTTTCCTTAGGCCCTGGGCTGCTTTCAGTCTCTGGGCTACCCAAACTCGATCTATGTATAGGATACAGTACCTGTTGTACCATGTATAACTTCTAAACACAGCCTCTGAACATTTATACCCCTTGACAGAACAAGCAACACTAAACTAGGCACCCTCTATAAGCATAAATTGTACCTCACACCCACTACTAGACAAACGCTTGCACTATCCTATTTGCTTCCTTCACTTTTATACAGTGCCTATTTGTTCACTAACATTAAAAGCTCCTTAAAATCCAAGCTCGAGTCATGCTATAACAAGGTTGCCAGGTTCACTACCAACAAAATGTACTCCTTCCATCACTGCATATCCCTACGCAAACTAAAATGGCTCCATCTTCCCCACCACCTAACCTACTTGCAGTTAACCATACCTTACAATATCATTAGCAAACCTTCCAACTGTCCATCCCTCACCTCCCTGTTTACTTTCCATAAACCCTTCTGACAACTCAGATATGAAAATCAATTCCTTCTAAAAGTGCAAATACCCAATCTAGCAGTTGGTCAATCTCTCTACTCAAGTATCGTTGCTAAAACTTGGAATTCCCTACCCCAGCTCTATCAGAACTTTTCCAATCGCATATTATTCAAAAAGTCTTTAAAACAGCAACTTTATTGACATTATCCTTACATTAGTAAACGCAGGCAATATCCCAAACCTCATTAACCCATCCACCATACCTCAAGGCAATATCAGCTCCATACCATCCTTTAACTTCCAACCTGTAGCAACCTCTCAAATATAAACATTACTTGGCAAATTGAAACCAGGTTCCTTATCCACTGATAATCTCCCCCCACAATACCTCAAAATTAGTGCTAAGGCAATAGGTTTGTCAGTAAGTATTTTTATAAACCGGTCACTTGCAGAACACACAGTCCCCCAACTCTGGAAAAAATTAATACTCACCCCACTTAAAGATGGAAACCCTTATGTCCTATTTAATTTTACACCCATTTCCATACTGTCCCCTCTATCTAAAATAATGGAAAAATGCATCCACAAACAACTGGTTGAATATCTAGCCAGCAACAACCTAATATCCCCTTCACAACATGGTTTTCTACCATCCCACAGTACCATTACTGCCCTAGTCTCCTTCACAAATTTCATCTATAACGCCCTAGATAGTAACCTACTTACACCAGTCCTGTTACTGGATCTTTCAAAAGCATTTGACACAGTCGCCCACATCAAACTTATCCAGCAACTGCAATCACTAGGATGCTCTGATGCCACCCTAACTTGGTTCACTAGTTACTTGGAAAACAGACAGCAATCCTTAAAATGGCAGAATAACCTCTCTAGCTTTCTCCCAAATAACATAGGAGTGCCCCAGGGGTCAGTCTTAGGACCCCTACTATTTAACATTTTTATTAATGACCTACATAAAGTTCCCTCTGATTGCACAACCATACAATATGCAGACAATTCAACCATAATTTCTGCCTCCAATAACTTCTCTGACCTCCAAAAGTTAACACAAAAGGCCTTTACATCCATAGACCTGTTCACAGATTAACCCTAATAAATCTAAACTACTCATCTTTGCATCTAAACCTGTTCCCACAGACTTTACTATACTCTCCATTAACAAAACCCAAATAGACTTAGTAAATCAGGCCAAACTGCTAGGAATTACTATTGACAGCAAACTTAGCTTTGACTTGCATATTAATAATGCAGTAAAAAATACTCACTTAAAATTAGGCAAACTTTACAGAAACAAACAAATCCATCCAAATAAAACTTTCAAAACGTCTAAGCCTTCCAACCTTACTATATGTGTCTCCTATCTTCACCAATCTCCACAACTCTTTGCAACACAAACTACAGTCCTGTTATTATGATTGCAAAATTTGTATCAGCCCAACCAAATCGCACCCAATTTTTCCAGGCCACTACAGAACTAAACTGGCTAGAATTTGCATTACCTACATTACACACAACTTACTTTTTGCCCATAAACTCATTTATAAACCCAAGTGTTGCCCTTCCCTGAAAAATATCATTGAACCTTACGGCTCATCCAAAAATCTATGCTCTAACAACAAACACCTACTTACAGTATCAAAACCTAGTGTGTGTGTGTGTGTGTGTGTATATATATATATATATATATATATATATATATATATATATATATATATGGGTTCTATACACTAGATCGAATTTTCACTAATTTGAAATAGTGCATGGAATGCTCACTGCAGCGAAAGTGCACTTACGCGAAGTTCAGTACAATGAACGGGTGTTGTACTGAACTTCTGTACAGTACTCATGGACCTTAGGGTTAGGGCACGGGTCATGGTAAGGGGATAGCCCATAGGGTTAGCTTTACTAACTATCCCCTTACCCGTGCCCTAACCCTAAGGTCTGTGACTATCATACCATAGTGGAGGACATAGCTTGTTTTTTATGTCCTCCACTGTACTGCGGTGTTTTCGGTGAAGTGCACTTATGCAAAAGTTCACTTTCATTAAAGTGAACTTTCGCAGAAGTGAGGCTTCCTATTACAAGTTCGAAGTAGTGAACTTTCATTCTTGTAATAGGAATCCATATATATATATATATATATATATATATATATATATATATAGATAGATAGATGTAGATCCAACCCAGAAGAATTACTGTGTTGACAGCTTCATTGCTTAATCTAGAAAATACCACTAGTCATACAATATTAACGGGTGTGCAATTCCAGTTTATACTGACCTTTAACCTTTGGAGTGCTTCAGGATGACACTTGTTTCAAAATCTGGTATAGAGAATATTCCATCTGTGAGTACACAAGCAATTTCACAATTGCATAAGATGCAGTGAGGTTCTTAAAGCCCTTTCTCAGAATTGCTTACATTTATTTAGGCAGACCTATAAATTGCAGCATAATTGTTTTAAATCTCACCTAATGTCAGCAAATGATACTTTCAAAAACTGTACAAGATGTCCATTTAAGGATGCACTTAATTATCAAAAAACCCTTTTAATGAAATAGTAATTTGTAATAATATTAAGTGTGTCTACCCGTCTCTGAAAACAAATAAGCAGTCCTTTAGCATGTTGTTAAAGAGGTCAACCAAATGGATGCTTGCACAGAAGAAAGGAAAAAGAAAGAAAGAGTAGACCCCACAGAAAATGTTTCCTTAAGTTAGTATGGCTATTACAGTGACCTATGCAAGAAGGATTAATACTACTTAAAGTGCACACAAAAAGTAACCTTTATTATTTATTTTGTGTTTCCTCGTTTTTAATGTATTTTATAATTTGCTTTCATGCATCACAAACATACACAAAAGCCAGTAGTAACGTCATATCACTGTTACAGTATTTTGACACTGTCTGCATGGAAAAGTATGTCGTGACTGGACATGTGTGATTCTGAATCGCAACAAAATCCATAGAAAGTGTTCTATGAAGTATAGACCACAGATGTGATATATCCGAGATACAATTTTTTATAGCTAACACAAAGGTATGGACAACAGACATTCTCATCATATCCCTGTATTTAATTTTTATTTTTTGAGATAAAAGCATTGATTTTTTACAGACACAAATGTGTTGTGGTATAAATTCTGGATCACATTACTACCCTGTAACAGTACATTAAAATACCACAAAACATGATTTATATATATATATATATATATATATATATATATATACACACACACACACACACACACACACACACACACACACACACACACACACACACACACACACACACAAACAAACACAGCAGATGTATTAAACATGCAACTTAGTGGTACTGAATTTAAATAGATTAAGAACGTTCATATAATGAGGCAATGAATTAATTAGCATGCATATCATAGATTGTACAGATTTATTTACATACTCTGTCTTTCTCTATGTACAAAATCCATACTGTATCACAAGATACTCACAGTTCTTTAGTTTAATAAACCTATTGTTAATTGTATCAGCCTTATCAGCCAGAATCTGATAATCTATTCAAAACTAAGATTGATTGATAATAAGCCTTACTAGCGCCCATTTTCCCCTCCATAGTTAAAGCAATGTTTTTACAACATTGCATAAACACTGAATCATACTTGGATAGAAAACAGGCCAATTCCATATCAACATGATAAAGCGCTGCCACATATCCATCTGGGTGTGATCCTTTATTTTTCTTCAAAGACATAATCACTAATAGTGACTTCTTAAAGAGAAGAAAATCATATAGTGCAGGGAATGTTTGCTTTCTGATTGCATAAGCCGTATATGAATTAAATCTTTATTGCTTCCCCAAAGACTACTGCATACGTGAAAGTAATATTTAAAGTAAATGATTCTTAGTTTTTTTGATGGATGTGATATAAATACGATGATTCTGCACCTGAGTAACAGAGTCCTAATATTAAATTTGTCTGCATTGATTTATTCACTGTTTGCCAATCTAAACTTCTTTTCAACATCTTTCAATACCCAAGTATTTTTTTCACATAACTAAATGAAAGCAGCTTAGTCAACTGTTCCAGTTAGATGCCCTTTATATATCAAGCTATAAAGATTTAAACGTAGATATTCTACATGACTATATGTTTGCATGGAAGGCAATTTTAAATGAATCCCACAGGACACTAAAAGTGACTGGTGTAATAATGCTTACCTGACAGAAGTTCCATATTCATCCTTAATAAATACAGGAAGCCTTTAACATGCAAAAGACCTAAAGGGAAATTACTACTGTGTCTGAAGTTCCTTATCACAACTTTATGCCACAGTCAAAAAACTGAGGTACACTCAGAATATGGAAACATGATGCAATTAATGTTATGATACACACATACTAAGTCAGTGGTTATTGAAAATAAATCAGTTCTTCTACATATCTTAAGCTTGTGCATTATATGTAAATACATATTTACATAAGGGCATTTTTATGTCACCAGTCAGAGATTCCTAATATATAAATTGTTGTACTGCTCTATGTTTCACTAAATATGAAGTAGACTTAAATGCCACTGCTCCATCATGTCATGGGGGAAATCGTAGCACACCACTCACCCAAAATAGTATTAAACATGCATCCCTTAGGATACAGGTCTTAAAAGATCCTTATACTTTTCAGATGAGCCACATTCAAAGCACCAAACACAACACTGTACCCCAAACCTTTGCTAACACAACTGCACTGGGTGTATATTGGTACGTAACTGAATATTTGCTTGCTTGCTTTCTTAAATGAAGATAAGGTCACCACCAGCTGAAAACTTACAATTATTATTGTATGTAATATCCTAATACACACCACACCATAAACCACAAGATATTTGCTGTTCAAAATGAGATTCTTGTGTCTGCATAATAGACTTAACTGAAACAGAATATTTGTTGTGGCTTTCCTTCAGAGAAACAATAAATACCGTTCAAATTTATATTGATTACATCATCAACCATTACCAGATGATGCATTTAAAACAAGAAAAATAAGAACAATTTTTACCTGTGTTCAATCCTTAACACTTGCATGTCTAGGCAGATGAAATAATCTATATGTTATAAAACCAAAAAAAAACAGTTACTCAAAAAAAAAAAAAAAAAGAAAAGAAAAAAACAGAAAATATGAAAATAAAAAAGCAAAAGTCTGAGTCTTCATTGGAAAAATCTATGGAGTTTCAAGCAAAATAATCAAGAGATGACACCTAGAATTCAAACCTCATTTAGAGGTTCACTTAATGGGGCAAGAAGGATAGTCTTCCCAAAATCTTTAAATAATTTATATTTTCTTCAGGCACATTTGTAAAAACAGCTTTCATTGCACTGCATTCAAGTTTTTCACAATAATATTCTTAGGAGCTGTCACTGCCTGCCAAACAGCCTTGATAGAAGCAATTTCCATATGCATCATTTTATTAAATAAACTGTTACGTGCAGTTTGAAATGTTCCTTGACTATACACAGCTTGTCTGGAGAAGACCTGGTACTGATGGGTATCTTTTAATGTCCATCACCATTAAGTGCTCAGCTTGAAGGTTGCTGTACTTCTGCAGGAGTGGAGATAGCTTTCAAGGTGACTTTGTCATCACAAGTTACTTATTCACAAAAAAAGTTAAAGGTCATGATTATAAGAAATATAAAAGAAAGCAGATATCGGCTTAAAAACTCCATTTAAAGTCTTACAGTGCATCAAAGCTAAAGTTTCAAATGCTAGGCTGTCATAACTCTTTCCTTTCACCAATAAGAATGCTACATTACACACACATCCTGGTTATGCTCTCCACAGTCTTGAGATATTACTTTTATGTTGCACTTTTCTAATGTTATCATTAATTTCCTGTTTCCTATATTAGATATTCTGCAAGAAATAATACTACAGCTCAATGTGACTTGAAAGATTATGCTTACTGTTTTTTTTTTTGTTTGTTTGTTTCAAAATAATGGGTGGTCTGAAAATTGATATTGTTTTCAAAAGACCATGACATTTAATTAAATTTCAGTGTAATATTTTTAAGTGAATTGATTCACTGCTGACTATTTTGAGACACATAATTTTTGACAGATCATGTCATCACTGACTACTCTAAGCTGCAGACATGCACATTAACATGTTTTTCAACAGCAGATGTGTGTTTTTCCTTCTGGTGTTTGATCCTCATAGGTTCATAGGTTCATAGGTTTATACTAGGCTATCTGCCCTAAGGCATTTATAAGCCTAGCCCAAATTTTTGTGGCTTACGTCACCCCTTATATGAAAAAATACTGTGCCCATTAGTTTGTTGTGCCTCTGTCCAGCAGTGACACAGAGATGATTCCCGGGGTAAACCTACGATCTCCCATCCACAGGTCAAGATTTCTCTTGAACAGAGCCAGCGAGGTGCTCTGCCTCACATGGACCGGGATTTTATTCCACAGCATAGGGAGTCTCTCAGTGATAAATCTATGCCTCCAGCACGTCCTATTTATATCCATGCTAAGGTTTAAGTCGCTTGCTCTAGTGGTTTTGGTGGATTTGGATTTTTTGAGGTGGAGCATGTCCATTAATTCCGAGTTGGACATGGCCTTGTATGTCAGGCACATGTCACCTCTGAGCAGACGGTATGACTGAATAGAGCTGGAGTTTCTTCAATCTGGCAGCATATGACAGATTTTGGAGTCCCTTTATCCTTTTGGTGAGGAACTTTTGGGGTTTCTCCAATTGCTGCAGATGTCGGGTGAGATACATCCCGAATGGGGCATTGTACTCGATCATTGGTCTGATAAGTGAAGAGTACAGGGAACAATGACCTCACTAGATCTGGATGTGAATCCTTCATGATCAGGTGGGCAGTGTAGAAGGTCTTTCTAACCACTTTAGCAACGTGAGTGTCAAAAGAAAGGCCACTGTCAACCTGGGTCCCCAGATCCCTGATAACCTCTTCTGTGCTTAGTGGATTGCCACCTATATGGTAGCTTGGGGTTACCTTGTTTTTCCCGAAGGGTATGACTATACTTTTTTTGGCATTTGACTTCAGGCCATGGCTCTGGCACCAGCTATCTGTTTCCGTGAGTCCCTTCTGAAGGATATCCGTGTCCGATGCACTTTCCACTATGGCGCCCAGTTTGCAGTCATCTGCAAACTTTGTCAGCCAAAGTCCTCCCATGTTGGCCTGTACTTCTGAGAAGTAGATGCCAAACAATAGGGGGCCAAGGACCGAGCCCTGTGGGACACCACTTGTGACCGGCTTGGAGTCTGACATAGCGCCAGCAACTCTAACCCTGTGGGTTCTGTCCTTAAGCCAGTTTGCAACCCATCTTGTGACATATGGGTTTACATTTAAGCTGGTAAGTTTTTCTACAATACCCGAGTGGGTATTATTTGGTTCAATTATTTGGTTCATTTTTGCTCTGCTACGTTTGGACAATGCTGTGTATTTTCACGTTTAATTTGCAGCAATTCATGCAGTGCTGACTTGTACTATTTAATGATTAGTCTAAGATTGTAGTGTTTCACTGAAAGAATGAGACATACATTCATTCATTCTCTGACTAGATAATCATTCAGGGTCATTGGAGAGCCAGTCCATGTTCTGGCACTCAGTAGGCACAAGGCAATGAAACTAGACCTGTATGGAATGCATGTTCATCCCATTTCCTGCAATATATACACATGCAGACATACACATAGAAGCAATTGGAGGATTGCTGATTCACCTACGGCATGGCTTGAGATGTGAGAGGCAACTGAAGCACCAAGCGAAAACCCATGTTGACATAGGATCGATAACTAGGCCTCACAGAAAAGTTATTCAGCTGAGAACTGAACTGGAAAGCCAACTTAGGCAATATTTTCGTCATTTCTCATTCTCTGATTGCAGCAACATTGTTTTGATATTTTCTTTTTGGAAACCATTTGAAATTTCAGGACCCACTAAAGCAAGTCCTGAAACACTGAGACTGAATGGGCAAAAAAAGACTTATATATGCTAAGCCTGAAATGGCCATTTCCTGGAATTTTCCTTTTCTCCAATGGCAATTTCTGAGTTGGTATATATAAAGTATGGGGTTTGGGGCAGTTGTCCCCCTGCAAAAAAAGAAGTTTAAAGGAGAAGAGTGATGTTCAAGATTTGCTTATGGAATTAACAGAAAAAAGTTTTACTTTATAAAATCAAAAATAAGATAGGAAAGATAATACAGTTCCTAACACTCAACCTATGTTAAACAGTGACTTCAAACTAAGTAATCATTTATACACCTCTTTTGGTTTCTCCCTTTACATGCCATTCAAGCTGACAATCAGCTCCTTAGATTTTCTATAATTGCTCCTAACTTAAGTGCCCCTGCTACTATTACCCAAGGACAGGACCATATCCTTAATTACAAAGTTCACTGCAAACTATACTACTACTTACTGGGAAATCAATAGCTTCAGAAACCTGTGCTCCAGAACCAACAGACAACTCAGATTCAGGGATCACATCAACAGACTACTTGGACAAGGGCTTATTATGAAGTGTAAGCAAAGTACACAAACATAGCGCCAACCTAAATATACCATTCTAAAAAGTGCAGCCCTCTTCTACAGCATTAACATATTTGGAAGAGTTGTTACCATTCTGTTACAAACTGGAAACCATGTGCTCAGAGAGGTTCTGTCATGTCTGAGTCCTTGCCCATCTGCTACAGGTTATCAACACTTTTTTTAACTAGCTCGTTTTATTGTCAGTCAGAATTGTACTTCTAAGACTTTAAGCCAGGCACAGAATCAGCTCACTGAAAACTTTTTGTAACAGTATAAATGAATTTGTATTTCTCCGACAACATGTTTCACTATATATTTAAAAAGGAAAAATATATCACTGTAATAAGATATGTTTTGCAATTCTAAGACTACAAACACATTTCCTTTGTCTAAAATCTTCCATTAATTTACCATCTACATGATTACCTGTTCATGTCCAAATTATCTACTGAGGTTCTCGCCTGCCACCAAGCAAACAGAAAGAAAACTGCTGATCCTTTAATAAGACGGATTTTGTTAAAATACAATTTTCTTTTCACTTAATTTGCTTTTCGTGTCGTTACCTTCCATGTCTTACTCTGAGCATCAACAAGAAAACAGCTCGAAAAAAATTGATCCGCGTCTGTTAGGCAACACAATCTTAGCAGTATGTTTTAATATTCTGTGGTGTCAACCAACATTAACTATGTCTGCAGAGCATTTTGCTTCCAAAGACAGACCTTCCATACTTCTCCAGGCTTCTGAAAGTTTCATTGTATTTGTGGAATTTATATTTGCTTAGCAGAATAGAACTTTTTCCTTTCTTATAGTCACCATTTCCTAGTCATAGCTATATAAACACATCTTTGAGAATGGGCGACCTGTAGATCGCAACCTGATTGGAGAACGAATGTTGTCCAGCAGGGTGTTAATCTACAGGTAATGCCCATTGAAAATTGAGTCCAACAATTCACAGCAGTACATCAAGCTGCCACGGAAGATAGCTCAGACTAAAAAGACTTACAGCTGCCATTATTTTACACTCGCTAAGCAGCCCTTTTGCTGTTTAGCAAGTGTAAAAGAAAAAAGAAAAAAAATTAAAATAAAAAACCATGTATATGTATGTGCTTATGTTTGTGTGAGAGAGACTATGCATGTATGAGTGTTAGTGGCAGATCAATCGAGCTATTATTTTACACTCGCTAAGCAGTTCTTTTACTGTTTAGCGAGTGTAAAAAAATAAATGAAACGGAAGGAAAGTGTGTATGTGTACAACTGTGTTTATGTTTCTGTCTGCGTGTGAGTGAATGTGTGCATGAGAGAGGGAAGAGACTGTTTGATTTTGTGTCTGTGTGTGTGTGTGTGTGTGTGTGTGTGTGTGTGTGTGTGTGTGCGCGCGCGTGTTTGTGTGTGAAAGTATAGAGTGAGAGTGATCGAGCAATCCCTGGCAGCAGCAGCAGTTAAGAAGTTTGCATACCTCTTGACCACTTAGCTCAACAAGATATGTGGATAAGCCTAAAATAAATGGAAAAAAAGGCTTAAAATAGGAACAGGTTTTAACTGTTGCTGTTATACAATCGCAGCATTACATGAATATTATGATTTGTGTTAGCATGCATTTTCTGAAGCAGAGGTGTGTGTGTGTGTGTGTGTGTGTGTGTGTGTGTGTGTGTGTGTGTGTGTGTGAGAGAGAGAGAGACTGAATGAGATCGACCAATGACAGCAACAGTAGTAAAGAAGTTTGCATACCTCTAAATCTTTCGTCTGAAGAAATCTGATTAAAGCCTAAAATAAAGGGGGAACAAAGGCTCAAAAATAGAAATAGAATTTAATTATTGCTCTTATAAAATTACAAACTTGCTTAAATAATATGATTTGCTTCATCATGCATTTTCTTAAGCACTAAGTGTGTGTGTGTGTGTGTGTGTGTGTGTGTGTGTGTGTGTGTGTGTGTGTGTGTGTGTGTGTGTGTGTGTGTGTGTGTGTGTGAGAGAGAGAGAGAGAGAGAGAGTGAGGTCATAAGACCACTGGCAGCAGTAGTAAAGAGGTTTGCATAACTCTCACCTTCTTATCTCAAGAAATGTGGATAATGCCTAAATATAGGGGGAAAAAACAGATCAAAAATAGGAACAGATTTTAGTTATTGCACTTATAAAATTACAAAGTTGCTTATATAACAGGATTTGTGTTAGCATGAATTGTCTGAAGGAAATACAGTTCTGAAACTCAAATGTATGTCATTATTTAGTGACATCAGTCTCCAATGACTGGCAACAAATCAAACGTTTTAGGAGTAAAACCAAAAAAAAAATAACCAAGTAGATGAAAGGATCCAAAAGGAGTAAATGCTCTTGATATGCAGCAAATGTAGATAACTATAGACCAAACAGAATATATCAAGAGCAACGCAATGAAGGGCATAAAAACAACAAAAAAGCAAACTTAGATATCCACAAAAACGATACTCCAAGATGATGTTAAAACGAATTTAATTGAGTGCACAGAGGTTAGCGCTTTCGCGGTGAGCTTCATCAGACCAAGACCAAACAGTAAAATCCAATTTAAATAGCCTGGGAGGCGGGAAACTTAATTTAAAATTTAAAGCAAAATAACATCAATAATAAAACAGCTGCTAACTAACTCATATTACTAACAGCCACTGCGTGCTAAAACGCACACGAGGATTTATACACATAAACATAAAAACATATAAAGCAATGCATATCAGTACCAAGACACATTTTGACTCAGTACATATGTGAATATATACAAAATAATCCAAGTAGTATGCAGAAAAAATATGCAGAAAAAAATGTATATATGTACATGTCACTGATAACCAGAAAATATACTAAACTGTACATAAAGAACATATATTGCCATACTACTGACTACATACCAAATCTATAACACTAATATATATATATATAAAAAACATGAATATATTAGTGAGGCGATACCACAATCCCTCAACCTCTGATTTTTAACCGCCTCATCTTTAAATAAGGTTTAATTGGAACCTTTCCATTCAAACCAGGAGGCATATCTGACCTTAGTCGAATGATCCAATCACTCTCCCTCGATTCGGTCAGATTAAATACATCACCACCTCTATGAGATTCATGCATTGATTCCAAAATTCTAAACCTGAAGGAATGATCACTGCTATGATCTATAACATGTTTCGCCAATGCGTTGTGAGTTGTACCTTTCCTCATGTGATATATGTGCTCCCGCATCCTATCCCTGAGGCACCTGTTAGTCTTGCCTATATAGAATGCGGGGCACAATGTACAAGTGGCCAGGTACATAACATTGGTGGACATACAATCACCACCTGCCCGCATTCTAAAAACACCCAAACCATTAGGATGAATAAAAATGGGATCAGAATCTATATAGGAACAAAAATTACAGTGTTTACATGGTGTAGTTAATCGAATACCATCCTTCGGAACCATATAAGGAGCCTTTGGATGACACAGTAATTTCCTACGATTCATCTTGTTCTTATAGATGAATTTGGGTTTATCACCCACTATTTCTCTGACCGCTGGGTCTACTGATAAAATGTGCCAATGTGAATTAATAACATCCTTCACAACACCTACATCACAAGTATAAAAAATTGGACACATAACTCCATTGGAAACAACATTAGTTCCCACATCCGATGTTTCTCCAGGTGCCACGACCTGCTTGTGAGAGAAATACGGGGCCGCCCTATCTCTCCTTAAATTGTCCATTTCTCTAATACCAACGGTCAGGTCACGTTCTGTGTATCCACGTTCCCTAAATCTACGGGTCAAGTCATTAATTTCATCTTCGTAACATGTTACTATAGGATTATATCTCGAAGCACGCATGGCTTGACCACGCACTATGTTCTTATAAACATATCCCGGATGCATGCTGTGCCGGTGTAATATTGCATTCCTATGACAGGGTTTCCTATAAAGTCCTGTATTGATCAAACCCCCATCTAGTTTTTCTACATATATGTCCAAAAAAGATAACTTATTCTCAGAACATTCTACTGTGAATCTCAAAAAATCAGTAGTGTTGTTAAGCTCTCTCGTGAAATCAGCCAATTCCTCCATAGTACCTTCCCATAACATAAACAGATCGTCAACAAAACATAACATTGGACCCCTTGGCTCTCACATGGCTTCTTCTGAAGGAACAAGTGTTTCTACTAATCAGGTCTTTGATTCCAGACACCCTTTCCCCATCAGATCGACTTCGGGGGAAGGGAGGAATCGATCAATGAGCAGAGGGCGGCAGAAGAGGAAACTCTCCCCAGACCGCCCTCAGAACTTGAGTATCAAGAAAATGTGGGGGGTCAGGAAAATGGATTAGTATTCAACCTGTCGTCAGTTATGTTGTCACATGATGAATTAGATGTTCTTTCACGAGGGTTGTCTTTTATCCCCACATGTCACAGTGACATAAGTGAAACATTGAGGGACTTCAAGTTGTTTATTCGGAACTTATCATTGAAATTGGAATTTAAAGGACTTGAATATGGTCATAATATTAAAAAACCCAGTACATATGTACCCGTTGTCCCACCTTTGATAGCAGCTTATAGTAAGTTAGTAGAAGATGACCTTTATAAATTAGAGAAGACTACTTGTAAACATAATAAAGGCACTAGGGGTGTGAAATATAATTTGAATTATAAACAGAGAAGAGCTCTTGAAACGCTAAGACATAACTCTAACATTATCATACGACCAGCAGACAAAGGGGGAGGGATGGTTGTATTTGACATAGAGAGATATAATGGGGACATGTTCACAATGTTAAGTGACCGTAATTTCTATATCCCTGTCACTGTTGAACAAGTTAATGGTATCAGTGGCAGAGTTCATGACATGATACTTGACCTCCTAAAGAGTGAGGAAATTGATTTCAAGTTGTTCACATTCTTGGAAGTATTGCATCCCCATATCCCTATTATTCAGGGACTTCCGAAGATCCATAAAGATCTGGTACACCCCCCTCTGAGGCCCATTGTGGCGGGTAGGGGGTGGTCTACGGAACCACTCTCCATCTTCTTGGAACATAAGTTGAGACCTATAGTTAATAATAATATCTTTATTTTGCGTGACACTAAGCAATTTCTTTTGGATTTGTACGAATTTTTAGGGTCCAATGTTACAGAGACCAATTATATCTTTGTCACGATGGATGTACAATCATTGTTCACGGTGATACCCAATGCAGTGGGTATAGAGATGGTTGACAGCTATCTCAGGAGGGCATCCAGTTTAGGTGACCGTGAGGTAGATTTACTTATGACGTTTCTAGAGGCTACACTTGAATCTAATGTTTTTTGCTTTCTGGACCACTTGTTTTTACAGAGGGATGGCGTGGCTATGGGCACTTCATGTGCCAATAGCTACGCCAACCTAGTTATGGCTGAGTGGGAAGTTAGATTTATGTTCCAGAATATGCTTTACAATAGATTTGTCCCATTCTACAGACGTTTTGTTGACGATCTGTTTATGTTATGGGAAGGTACTATGGAGGAATTGGCTGATTTCACGAGAGAGCTTAACAACACTACTGATTTTTTGAGATTCACAGTAGAATGTTCTGAGAATAAGTTATCTTTTTTGGACATATATGTAGAAAAACTAGATGGGGGTTTGATCAATACAGGACTTTATAGGAAACCCTGTCATAGGAATGCAATATTACACCGGCACAGCATGCATCCGGGATATGTTTACAAGAACATAGTGCGTGGTCAAGCCATGCGTGCTTCGAGATATAATCCCATAGCTACATGTTACGAAGATGAAATTAATGACTTGACCCGTAGATTTAGGGAACGTGGATACACAGAACGTGACCTGACTGTTAGTATTAGAGAAATGGACAATTTAAGGAGAGACAGGGCGGCCCCATATTTCTCTCACAAGCAGGTTGTGGTACCTGGAGAAACATCAGATGTGGGAACCAATGTTGTTTCCAATGGAGTTATGTGTCCCATTTTTTATACTTGTGATGTAGGGGTTGTGAAAGATGTTATTAATTCACATTGGCACATTTTATCAGTAGACCCAGCGGTCAGAGAAATAGTGGGTGATAAACCCAAATTCATCTATAAGAACAAGATGAATCTTAGGAAATTACTGTGTCATCCAAAGGCTCCTTATATGGTTCCGAAGGATGGTATTCGATTAACTACACCATGTAAACACTGTAATTTTTGTTCCTATATAGATTCTGATCCCATTTTTATTCATCCTAATGGTTTGGGTGTTTTTAGAATGCGGGCAGGTGGTGATTGTATGTCCACCAATGTTGTGTACCTGGCCACTTGTACATTGTGCCCCGCATTCTATATAGGCAAGACTAACAGGTGCCTCAGGGATAGGATGCGGGAGCACATATATCACATGAGGAAAGGTACAACTCACAACGCATTGGCGAAACATGTTAAAGATCATAGCAGTGATCATTCCTTTAGGTTTAGAATTTTGGAATTAATGCATGAATCTCATAGAGGTGGTGATGTATTTAATCTGACCGAATCGAGGGAGAGTGATTGGATCATTCGACTAAGGTCAGATATGCCTCCTGGTTTGAATGGAAAGGTTCCAATTAAACCCTATTTGAAGATGAGGCGGTTAAAAATCAGAGGTTGAGGGAATGTGGTATTGCCTTACCAATATATTTATGTTTTTTATATATATATATATTAGTGTTCTAGGTTTGGTATGTAGTCAGTAGTATGGCAATATATGTTCTTTATGTACAGTTTAGTATATTTTCTGGTTATCAGTGACATGTACATATATACATTTTTTTCTGCATATTTTTTCTGCATACTACTTGGATTATTTTGTATATATTCACATATGTACTGAGTCAAGATGTGTCTTGGTACTGATATGCATTGCTTTATATGTTTTTATGTTTATGTGTATAAATCCTCGTGTGCGTTTTAGCACGCAGTGGCTGTTAGTAATATGAGTTAGTTAGCAGCTATTTTATTATTGATGTTATTTTGCTTTAAATTTTAAATTAAGTTTCCCGCCTTCCAGGTTATTTAAATTGAATTTTAATGTTTGGTCTTGGTCTGATGAAGCTCACCGCGAAAGCGCTAACCTCTGTGCACTCAATTAAATTCGTTTTAACATCATCTTGGAGTATCGTTTTTGTGGATATCTAAGTTTGCTTTTTTGTTGTTTTTATGCCCTTCATTGCGTTGCTCTTGATATATTCTGTTTGGCAAAAAAAAAATAAAGTAAATACATGGACATTTTTTATTAAAGTGTTATATAGTGGATGTAAAATGCTTTCTCCAACACCATTAACATATAGTACACCAAGTTTGAAACATTAGGCAGAGGAACTATTTTACATCAAAAATATATAAAAAATATAGTAATAAAAAATCAATAAATAAGTAAAACACAATAATTTTACAGACAACCCATTCTCTAAGCACAATAACGCCTTCCAGGGTGTGTGTTATTGTGGAAATAACCCTGGGCAGGCATTATTTAAGCACTAACCGATGACATGGTATGGTATAGTAAAGATTTACCCACGACTGGTGTGGTTTAATCATGAGGGTGAACCCCGAGTGATTAAATAAAGCCAACCATAGGTAAATTTCAATATACCACAAATACTTACTTTTCTTAAATGATGTCTTTGTATAATTATGCCATACTGTCCTTCTGCAGCTGGTAGTATCCTGCTGTTTTGTTTTGATGTACTGCGCATGCGTATGGGACTTATATTCCCACACATGCCCAGTACATCAATGCTTTGAAAAGGAAGCAACTGAGAAAAGAAAGTCTCCGTTGCTCTGTTTTTGTTTTCTTTTTTTTTTTATTAAAAAAAAAAGTTTGAGCTACTTCAGGGGTAGGAGAGACAGAATGGAGCAAATGCAAATAAAATCAGGTGATGTCTTTAATTTTAAATAACATACCTGATTTTCTTTGTATTTCCTCCATGCTGCCTTTCTGGTATGTCTGGAGTTCGGACTATAGATTTTCTTTTACTTTTTGTTAAAAAAAATATAAATAAAAGTTATGGAATATACGAACAGAAAGAAGTCCAGGTGACCAGACCGTTTTCCATTGGTATATTCTGGGATTTGCAACGGGCACATTGGTTGGGCTGGTCAATCAGCGTGCTCATTTTCAAATATTAATGGGCAGTCATTGTATAATTCCACAATAACACACACCCTGTTGGGCATTATTGCTTACTTGGAATACATCTAGGTGTTCTAGTATCTAGGTTTAAAAGACACAAATTGCTCCCTACTGAAATGTCAGCATTCTAAATGCCAAGTACCGAAAAGCTGAAAAAAAAAATCAAAATCCCGGAGCACAGCAAATCTTGAAAATCGCTCTTCTCCTTAAAACTTATTTTTGCATGGAGGGCAAGCCCCCCTGCACCCCCATAACCCCAGCCAAAATTATATTACCAACTCTAAGATCACCATACCTCAGAGTAAAGGGAATATTCTGACAAATGACATCTCAGACTTAGCAAGTTCATTCATTCAGCCATTCAGTCTCCATGTTTCGGGACTCACTGCAGTGGGTCCTGACATTTTCAAATAGCTACAGACAGAAACATTTTACTTGTTTATTTTTAAATCATACAAACCACAAAGGAGTACTGAAACAGGATTCCTATTCCTTTTCTCCTTATGATTGTAACTGTTTGTATCGTGATCTAACATGTCTGTGTTTTCTCCTTCATTTTGGATTATGGATTCTATTTAAACCTGAGCAGGGACTCTAGAAAGTAGACTACAAACTACTTTCCCAGACATAAGAAAAATGTGTGATAATCTGCCATTGTGCCATCTGTACTCACTTGATATTTACTGACATAGTAGCAGAAATGCATCAGTCTTCTGTATAATGTCTTAGGACCATTCTATTTAGTTGCAACAAAAAATATTCTATTGCCGTTTATCTGTGCTCTCTGCATGTTTGTGTGTACGCACACATGTATTTCCAAATGTATACATACATACAATAATATATATACAGTTCTTCTTTGTACAATTGATTTACAGGCCTCTATAGTATGGATTTTCTTTTTTTGTTTTAAGCTAATTGTTCTCTTATATAACATGAAAGTATGTGGCCGGTGTCTTTCTTTTTAGTTTAAAAGGGTAGCTTCACAGCATGGGTGTCACTGTTGTCATCTAGCCTTTTTAAAAGAAACTGTAGACATTAACTTTATGCTGCTATTATTTAATATACTAGTTAGTTCAGTGAGACAGTATTTAATAAATGAGCCCTTAATACTAAATTGATTTAGTTAGTGACATGTGTAATGTGGCCCCTAGAAAGACTTTCTGTCACTGACGAATGAAGTTGTTTGTGTGTGTGTGAGTGTGAGACTTTGTGTGTGTAAAAGCAATTCAGACTGAGGTGGGATGAATCTTGAGTAGGCAGTGATTATAACCCTGTTCAGCAGCTTAGCAATGCAAGGCGTATTTGGGTATAGCAGCTGTTTCTTATATATTGACACATGACAGCTCATTTGCCATAAGCTCTTAGGACCAATGCCCCCCCCCAAAAAAATACAACTGAAGGCAGTTATGGGGTACGCGAGATCTGTAACTCCTTCTCCCCTACATATTTAGTGTCAATGGTAAAAATTTAAGACCAATAACCTGTGTATGCTATCACAGTTAGAGTTTCTTATCATTTCTGCAGTATCTCTGCTGAAATTAGGTGTCATCTGCAACACCACTATAACACCAAAATAAATGTAACTTTCCATATACTGCAAAACACAAAATGTAATCTGAAATAATACTGCCAAATCAATAAACTGCATATACCACAATCTCTCTTGCAAAATTCCATTCATATTACTGATGACATACCAATCCTTTTGACACTCATTTCAGCAACTGCCATTCATAGGTTCATAGGTTCATAGGTTGGTACTAGGCTATCAGCCTTAGGGCCTATACAAGCCTAGCCATAACAATTCCCTGGCTATTTCTTCCCGCATTATTTACTTTCCTGGACCCCTGTCGAGCAGGGCGACTGACGTGATCCCTGGGGGTGAATTTCCTTTCTCCCATCCAATCGTCAAGGTTCCTCTTGAAGAGGTCCAAAGAGGCACTCTGCTTGACATGTATGGGCAATCTATTCCAGAGTCTGGGGAGTCTCTGGGTCAGGAACCTATCTCTCCAGCATGTTTTGTTTATTGTGATGACAAGATTTAGATCCCTGGAGTGTGTAGCTCTGAGGGATTGGGATTTCTTTAAGTGTAGCATGCCCAACAGCTCTGGGTTTCACATGGCCTTGTATGTTAAGCAGAGATCGCCTCTGAGTAGATGATATGCGACAGAGTATAGCTGGAGTTTTTTAAGGCGGTCAGCGTAGGGCATCTGCTTTAGGCCTGTGATTCTTTTAGTGAGGTATTTCTGAGGCCTTTCCAGTTGTTGCAGATGTCTTGAGAGGTACATACCAAATGGGGCGTTGTATTCTATAATGGGTCTAATGAGGGATGAGTACAGTGGGACAATGACCTCCTTTTTTCTGGATGAAAAGCCCTTCGTGATGAGGTGTGCCACATAGAAGGATTTCCTGACTGTTGTGGCGATGTGGTTATCAAAGGTGAGACCACTGTCCACCTGTGTCCCTAAGTTCAAAGGTTATTAACACCTTTTTTTATTTTGCAAACTGCTTTCCAAATGCAATGATAGCTTTATTTGTAGGCATCAGAAAACAAGTTGAACCAAGGTTTTCCCAGTTATGCCAGTCATGATACCAAGCATCCATTAAATAATATTGGCATAAACTGTTTTAAACAAAAAGACATTCTATATTTTGGGATATGGCTATCCCATCTCATTGTTGAGTGTATGGGGGTGGGACTTCCATTACACTGAAGCAAACTAGTCAATCAAATCTGAAAAGACAGAATGGCTCTTTCCCTGGAAGTAGCTTCCTCAAAAAGCAACAACCTCTGCACTGCGAAGGGGGATAGGATTTTACCATCATTGTAATGCAGACCTTAGAGATGATTAAAAGGATCAGAGACCACAGGAGAAACGCATTTAAATTAAAAGTTTTCTACTTTCTAATTTTAAACTTTGCTGAAGTGGCCATACAAACTTTTCAGATTCTGATCTGGTGTCTTTTACACCTGACTCAGAGAACAAGTATCTGCACTGCCTGTTTGAGTAAAACACTACTACTGTGAATGTGGTGTTGGCAAGACGCTGTTTAATAAATCATGCTCCACAACTTATGCCAAATGCATTTTTCTGTAATTGCAGAATAATTTATATATAGAGTATCACAATCAAGTCACAGATCAAGCTGTAAACGTGTTTTTAAATACATTTCAAGAGCACATTAACAAAGACTTACGATCGGCAGCCTGGTCATAATTCTTTGCAGTACATGGAGGCTTGCTGCTGCAATATACTCAACTTACAGAAAGAAAAAACGTAGGAGTTCAAACCATACATAATAATGCCACATAGACATTGAGCAGAAGTTGGTTGTCCATCATTTGCATGTTTTTTGAACTACTTATGCAGTGCAAACTGGATGAGGAACCAATTTAGCAAGCACAACTGGTTAAACTGAACTCCTGGATCACTGACTTCCATGGGAAGTAACTGCCAGTGCAGTTGTGAAAAGTGGGGCAGCAGGGATTCATTCCTTCCATTTGGAAGATTTCTCCCCTCTTTCTATTTATCTGGCCATGAGTATGGTATATAAGGTTAAATGTGTGGCGGGCTTATCTTTCTACACAAAATGCTGACAGTCAGCTCTTTCATCACATAGATTTTCTACTGTTTGTGTTCATCAAGTTGATTCCTCATGAAGTTGTAATACAATGACTCTTAGTGGAGGCCTACTGCGTGAACAGCTTTAAAAGCTCTTTAGATACTTCACTCAGCAATACTTTTGTGTATGTGAGAGCACAAAGTGTATTACAGCTTTTAAATCTGCAAAAGTGCTTCAAATATGGGACCCAAATCCAAAGGACTTGCTGTCAGAGTAAATGACTTACTGCGGTGTAAGACCTATCTTTAAAGCAGGATTATACTGGAGTAAGTCACTTACAGTGAGAGCAAGTCTTTGGAATAGGGTCTACATCTATGGTGGCTGTTGTTAATGCTCCAGTATGGGAGTTCAGGATAACAAGACTGAATGTTTTTTTCAGAGTTTCAGCTTACTAAAAGTAAAATAGTTTAGAGACATAGATGACTGATAATGACAGCTGCATTTTAGTGTACGGTATTAGGTTATGAAAGTGACTTTTTCATCTCAGAGCTCAGTAATGAATGTTTATGTAAGCAGTGTAAGCCAATCATATAACTTCCAGATCAGTCTTTAACATTTTCAAGAGAATCGGGGTGTCTGAAATATCCCAAAGAACAGCTGGAGATATTGTCTTATAGACTTCTACTGAAAATCAGTTTCAGAGATGTACTAAGGGGAGGGAGAATGGGATAGGTTCCATGCATGCTCATTTGTCACAGGTGTGTGTTAGGCAGATGCAGCCGGTGTAGGAGCAGAGTATCTGTGCCAATTTATAACTCGGTGCCAGTACTGCATCGATTTATAACTCAGTGCCAGTACTGTGACGATTTATAACTCAGTGCCAGTACTGCATCGATTTATAACTCAGTGCTAGTACTGCATCGATTTATAACTCAGTGCCAGTACTGCAACGATTTATAACTCAGTGCCAGTACTGCAACGATTTATAACTCAGTGCCAGTACTGCAACGATTTATAACTCAGTGCCAGTACTGCATCGATTTATAACTCAGTGCCAGTACTGCATCGATTTATAACTCAGTGCCAGTACTGCATCGATTTATAACTCATTGCCAGTACTGCGACGATTTATAACTCAGTGCTAGTACTGCATCAATTTATAAATCAGTGCCAGTACTGCACCGATTTCTAACTCAGTGCCAGTACTGTGCTGATTTATAACTCTGTGCCAGTACTGCATCGATTCATAACTCAGTGCCAGTACTGCATCAGTTTATATCTCAGTGCTAGTACTGCGTCGATGTATAACTCAGTGCCAGTACTGCATCAGTTTATATCTCAGTGCTAGTACTGCGTCGATGTATAACTCAGTGCCAGTACTACATTGATTTATAACTCAGTGCCAGTACTGCATCAGTTTATATCTCAGTGCTAGTACTGCGTCGATGTATAACTCGGTGCCAGTACTACATCAATTTATAACTCAGTGCCAGTACTGTATCAGTTTATAACACAGTGCCAGTACTGCATCGATTTATAACTCAGTGCCAGTACTGTATCAGTTTATAACACAGTGCCAGTACTGCACCAATTTATAACTCAGTGCCAGTACTGCACCAATTTATAACTCAGTGCCAGTACTTCGTTGATTTATAACCCGGTGCCAGTACTGCATTTACAGTTCCTGTGATGTGCTTAAGCACTTACCGTGAGATATGTGCATGTGGCAGTAACTGTTGGAAGCTGCTTGTTCCTTGGTGCAGTTGCAGTAGAGAATTTTTTCCCATAAGTTTGAGTAGAGGAGGTGAGTTCACAGGGCAAAAGATAACCTAGCTAGAGTTCTGACCAGTTTTCTTAACAGAATGTAATAACACACTAAGAAGAAAATTGAGAATCTGATTTTATAATAAATCATTACAGGCATCATGTTTCCTTCAACTAGAACACTTTCTAAAATGCCCTGTTAAATAGTTTGCTTGCTTTAAATAATTGAACAAATGATTCATACGATAATCCAAGGTTCCCAGTTATTCAACCCTCATCTAACACAATTATACTTTGCAAGTTTAGTTTCATAAAATAATAAGGAATGCAACACCATAAAACAATAATACTCCTACCAAAAAACAGGCCTTCCAGATCAACTGTTTCCAGCTTTACACATTACAAATCATATAGGACTCTGCCACAAACACATCATAATGCTAAGCTAGGAAGGTAATATAGTATCATATATCCCATAGCACATTACATTCTCTTAACATGGGTATGTGTTTTAGAGTAAAATTCTCTGGAGAGAACAGAAACACAGGTGCAAGAAAAGCAATTAATACTTCATCGGGACTGGCAGGTAGGTGAATTACAATTCATTCAAGTAAGAGGAAAATCAATAAAGCACCTCCGTGTCACTGACATCCTGAAAAGATACACATCAAGTTACAGGATGTTATAGTACGCAGCCAGTTTGTGAGCCTAGATCTGATTGCTTCTGATAAAGAAGTACAAAACATAATGGCTGTTAATTGTACTCTTATATTCTGTGAGAAAAAATTGATATGCATTTTGTATTACATGCAAGCTAATACTACAGCCATCTTATTCTTGGACAAGAGAAAAACAAAAAAGCACCAGCAGTTGCAGATTATGATTAACTATGGTAATATCTAGCAAACCTTTCCATCACCAGGTAATACAGATTTTCCTTTCTCCCCTTCCTTTAATGCACTTTGCTATTACAGGTGACTTTCAAGTTACTTTTATTGGGAAGGAACTCTTCATGGAGAGTGTGTGTGAGGTCTTTAAAAGCATATGCAGAACTGCTGGCTGTGGCAAATCTGGACAGCTCAGTGGGAACAGGTACTTAGAGGGCTTAAAGTGACTGGTCAGCCATTATGACTTCTAATACATACATATAATAAAAAACAGCACTATGCCATTAGAGAGAGAGCTGCTTTGAAGCATTATTTGAATGTAGATGTGAGCAACTGTACAACCAAAGTGCTAACTCGATGTGATTCATATCTGCTTTATTTATTTATGTATTTGTTAACTTAATGCTTGGAATTTAGTCTAGGTTCAAAGCTACATCTTGTCCAAATGACCTACACAATGGAACAATTAATAAAGCAAATACAATAAAAAATAGCAAGGTAGTCTTCTAGTCAGCATCATCCTGTAGTTTACAGTTTTACTACGAGGATACAAGGTTAAGGTTCAATCATCAACAGATTCAGAGTGCAGTTTTGTAACTTTGTAGGAACATGAACAGACCATGCAATTTTTAAAGCCATAGGTACAAATAAGAAATTGTTAATGTACTGCATGAATGTTCCTTTAGGTGTCATACTAAACCTGGGACAAACAATCTACATATTTCAAGGCAGTACAGTTCTGTAATAAAGTACTAGATTCCACTTCAACTTTTTACTTATTATGTTGCATGGTATCTTTACAAAACCAATTCTTATTAATCTGAGTAACATGAACAAAACACAGCTATTCACTGCACTTTACTGGTTTGCAAAAACTACACAGAATGATGACATTTTGAATGCCATGATCTTGGTTTTGATCTTGCGCAGTGAATAACCCAAAGACCAGCATGTAGCCATCTTAAAAATGTTACAAGGTGACATCAATTCTCACAGTTCCAGTTCTTTGGGACACACCTACCTAGCTTAGCATAATCACTTACAATGTTTTGATCAAGCCACTCAAGAAGAAACATTAATTCTTCTCCTTAGCAGTCTCCTTCTGCCTGCCTTCCTTCCCCTACATGTACATGTCAATAAATATATTAACACGTACAGGTATATTTATTTTAGGTATACTATGCAACTACTATAGTGAAAGAATAGCAGAATAGAATTTGATGTTCTGTTGCACTATATTAATGTCTTCTCACATACCACTTCATAAAATAACTTCACATTAACACAAATATCAGGAA
The DNA here is from genome assembly GCF_019279795.1 of Protopterus annectens. Taxonomy (NCBI): domain Eukaryota; kingdom Metazoa; phylum Chordata; order Ceratodontiformes; family Protopteridae; genus Protopterus; species Protopterus annectens. The sequence goes on along the minus strand of NC_056734.1, from coordinate 289,269,276 downwards.
GTACTTGAGATGGGAGCATAATTACTACTGAAGACAGGAAGTACTTGAGATGGGAGCATAATTACTACTGAAGACAGGAAGTACTTGAGATGGGAGCATAATTACTACTGAAGACAATCACCATTAACATAGTGACGTATTTACTCATAAAATGAATAAGTTGGCTGATTCAACCAGACCATTTTCATTAAAACCCATATAAAGATAAATACCAAAAAAATAAATAAATAAATAAGAAAAAAGATAGTGTAAGGAAAACATCCAGAATCTCCAATAAGCATAAATGTGTCTCTATTTTGACATTGCTTGTCTCGTGTTTGGTATTAATATCACATCTTAAAATGGCCATTCTATAGCTTTTAACAGTATCCAAACCTTCTCTTTTCAAACCCAATTCAGAAGACAAAAGAAGTGTGCTATGATGTCTATATAGTAAAGGGTGATTTAGAGTCTAAATATGAGGTAACCAGCCTTGAAATGTTTGGATCTTTATATTTTTTTTCTGCACAGTTGATAATCAGTGTTACTCTGCACTGAAAAAAAGTATCTGCAAATGAATAGCACATCAATAGACACAGAATAGCACATCAATGGACACAGATAGTGAACAACTAAAATTCACAAATGGTAATAGTGATTGGCAAGAGGTAGATGCCAGCAGTACAGAGAAAAGACTTTCACGTGTTCCACAAGATGGATTTACCTAGAGAAGGATGGAATTACATGTATCCTCTGATTCCTTTTATATTGTCGCTCTACCACTGTCTTTTGACAAAGCAAGGGAACCTCCCACCAATATATTATCTGGACAATCCTAAACATCACCATTCTTAGTAAGGTCTTGTACATCTGCAACAATTTTTCTTCAATCTTTGGGTGGCTGAGTTGAAATTATAACCTGGAGGGCAGTATTTTATGTCATTATCTTCATTAGTATAACTGCTACCTGTTTAGATCACATCTTATGATTTGTCATCTAAAGGAACTCTTCAAAGTCTTTATATCTCTTTACAGCAAATGTAAGATCAAGTTTATGATAAATATTAGTATCAAGATCGTACATTGTGAACAGGAGGAAAAAATAAGTAACTCAAGGGCTAGGCATGCTCATGTGGCCATATGCAAATTCTGAGAAGTACGCTATTATAAACAATGTACCACTCCAAGCATTGGCCCAAGGCAAAGCTATTACTGAGAATGGAATAGCAGAGAAGAAAACTAAACTGTAAATCAGTTTTGAAGACAGATTCTCATTCTGAAGACCTTAGAAAGTATCTGGTTAAATGCATCCACCTTGATGATGTATTCTCATTAACAGAATTCTTCAGATAAACGACTGCTACTTTTTCCCTACCAAAGCTGACACAGAATTAATTAATGTAATATTACAAAATAATTATCCTGATCATAACAGAACTAATGATAAAGTTGGATTCATGTCGATCCATCAACAACTCTTTGAGCAAGTGCTGACTGATAGAGAAAAAAAGGCTAAAACAATTTTTATCAAAATCTCGAGGAAAATTTATTCTTGCAAGGGAGCAAGCCCCTCTGAACTGCCCACACCCTCCAGACATAAATATATCTGTTCTGAGGTCATACAGCACTGGAGAAAAAAGAAAACTCCACTCTTTATAAAAGGTGCTTTGCACAAATTTCTTCGCTCGATCATCACTTACTCATACAGATGTCATTCAACTGACATGTTCAGCTAGAATGCTACAGTACATGCACTGTGTTACAAATTAAATCACTTTTATTTATTTATTTCCATAAACCACACCAATGTAGATCTGATTTTGTCATTCATGCATCAGAATCTAAACGTATTTCCCTGCTGGTTTTACACATTTCACTGGACCTCCCCTTTACTTTGGAAGACTTTAGGAGAATAGACAACAAAGCAAAGTCATGACAACATTTTTTTGAAGGTAATGGACATTAATAAATCTTTCTGAGAGTTACAAAATCAGATCCTAACACAGCAGTCAAACGTCTTTAATTTAACTCCAAGGTATAAAATGTTTTCATCTACCACTCCACTTAACCATATACTTTTTAAAGAAATACAGAGGATTTCTTTATAAAAAGGAAATTCTGAAGTGTTACATACATGTTTCCAGTCTGAGACGTCTTAATATTAAGTTAATTATGGATCTTAAATGATTCCATCAATCAAATGTGACACTACTGGGTACGTCAAGAAGGTAATTTAGCAATTCAGTATCCTTTTTTAAAAATGAAAATTATTTAAATTTAGGAAAAATGCTTAGCCTAACTCTGTATTTCAATGTTATATGCTTCATTAGTAAAACTAATACATTTGTGGAATACAGACCCTAGACTAATTTAAAAAGTTTAATTTCTTGCAGGTAGATAGCAGATGTTATCCTGCAGATGTCGCTGGTTGACATACCTTTATACTACAAATGTTCTGCTGTCTGACGTTGATGGGACGGTAAAAGACTCTGGTATTCAGGTCAGCCATGGACTTCTGCATAACAGGAAGTCCAAAGACTTAGTACTGCAACACTGATTACCATGAACTTATATTGTTATAGTAAAAAAGTACTTTTTCTTTACATGTTTGGGCAAAACACATCACATATTAAAGATAACTTGGAGACAACTAAATGATCACTTTGTTTGTATAGCATGATTGCTGTTGCATGGTATTACCTCACCTGAGTTAAGCATTTGAAAGATTTTGGGCAGGATTCGAAAAGATTTGCTCTTAATGCAAGTAACTTCCTCCCCTGTAATGCCTATTGATAAAGTAGACTTACACTGGAGTAAAGTCACTTACAACGAGAACAAGTCTTTTAGAATCGGCCCCCAATGTCTGAATATATCACATACACGTGCTCCAGAAAATGGTTATTATGGCCGTTATTTCTACAAAAGCACAAAATGTTTTGTATTAGTCCCCACCTGTCTGGACTGCAATGCAGATCTCTTGCTTGAACTTTCTGATACCGATCTTAGACACTATCAGTTTGTACAAATGCATGTGGTCAGAGACTATACTGTTACATTACATTTTGAGCATATTACACCTGTGTGCAGGACCATGTACAGTTTTGTCTGTAGTAGTAAAGTTAACATCCACACGTCAGCCTCATACCAACCTGGGTCCTGTCTATATGAAGGAGATTTTGTGCCCTGCACTGCAGCCCAGACACTTTGATCAGCCAGAGAGGGGCAGCTGCTGGTTTCTTGTAGAAAATTTAAAACAACTGGCTAAGTCTTTAGATTATCATGAACCTTACTACGGGACTCACCACCTTCCTAGTTTAAAGCATGCTTTTCTGAGGATCCATTTTGTTAGCATATAACTACTACCAATTTGGGTTTAGCTAAATTCAAACGAAGTAGTTTAAATTGAGGTAGTTGTAAGTTTAATTATTTACTTAATTATCTTGATATTAATAAGTTTAAGCTGCTTATTTTGTATTAGTTTAATACTTGCATTGTTTCAGCTGAAGCACATAATAAAGTAAGTTCATTTCACTGACAAAATTTTGTGAAATGTTAATAGCGTCTACATCAAAGAAGGAACTTTGTAAACAAGAATGCTTGATGGTATATTCCTAACACATAGGCCTCAGATGTCTAAACACAGTCATGGAGAAGGACAGAAGACATTCCAGTATGGAGATGACACAGACAATGCTACTTCTTCCTTTTATAGAGCTGCTTCATTAAATATCACGATTAGAGCAGATGTCGAACACTAGGCAGGCCCCTTGGAATTCTACAACAATACTTTCACACACATCAAACTGCAAAATTATCCAACTCATGTGGAATGTTTCAGAATAAGTTTTTATAAGACCGACCTTGATGGTACTGAAGGCATCAGATCAGGAATTTGTGCTGAAATTAACATATGTACTGAATAATGAAAACTTGTCCAACATGAATTCAAAATCTTTGTATTGTTTAGATTTATATGCATACACAGGTACATCTTCTTAGCTCAGTTGGCCGAGAAACTTCATTATTACTAGCCAGCAAACACACTGCCATTGAGCTCATCTTTCCATGTTTTCTGAATGAGTATTGGTTCAGAAACATAACAGAAATCAAGTACTTCACAAGCAGTGAGGTTTCAGGGCAATCACCCTATTGAACAAAAACATAAGTAACTCAAGCATACATTTCTTTCCAGATAGTAAATGTTTTAGTGTACATACTGTGATTTCTAGATAAGATACTTATTTAAAAGCAGCCTTTATTTCAAAGCAGTATATGTCACTGTTAAGGATGGCATAAAGACACCTCAGCTGTATAAATTTTATATAACAGAATTGCAACAAGGATATGTAATAATAATGTTCATACAGAAAGGTCAAGAGTGGGGGGGGGGGGGGTCATCTCAAAATAAAGCACCTCTTCCTACTTGAACACAACTACAACTCTAACATAAGGGAAATTACATGACCAGCCCATATCAGGTTAACTACTGAAGAGACTGTATTCTTCTGTGCTAAGTTCAGAGCAAGGGTATGTCACATTTAAGGACCAGTCTGACTCCAACCAAAAACTAATATGTCATCTACACAAAATAAGAAAAGAGAGCTCTGGCATTTTAAATCTGAAGTGGGCAAAAATGTGTCACAATTTATAAAGGGACAGGTATGGCTAGTGGGCAAAGACTCTCGCTCATGAAGAAAACTGCTAAAATATGACAGCTGGAATATGCAATGATGGTCTGAACTATAAACTGACAGACAGATTCAGTTCTAACCAAAATATGCAGGAAAAGTGATAATTACTGGCAAAAAGAACACTGATCACCTAAAGAACAGGCTGGATGCTGCTGTTTAGCATTAAATCCACATGGGGGAGTAAATTTGTGTGATCAGATAATTAGACAATGCAAACTAATTAGACAGATGACAAACAGTAAATTGCTACTGAGTCTTTGAACATATCAGAGTACCTCATATTTCCAATGTCTGATGAATGTCGATGCATGCTTCTACTACCATTACGCACTAGAAATGGTTACGCAGACAGAAGAAATGTATCAGTGTGAGCACACATTTGTCTAGTTCAGAGAGTATCCCTCTTCTATCAAATGGACATTTCCAATCAAATATTGTAGTAATGGCAACAAACAAGACTGTACCAAAAGTTTATCAGAGTTCATGTTTGTCCACTAACTGTTGGCTTAAGGAACAAAGCAGGGTATGCACATCCACCAAAAAATGATAATTACCTTCAGGATGAATCGACTGATTGTAATTCCATCAGAATACACTGCTTGAAATGGACTCTTTTTTTCAGCCACAACTTAGTTAAACTATCATATCTAAATGATGGAAAATAAAGCAAATTGGAAAACAGTACAAACTACATAATATGTATAAATGGGTACGTATCGCTTCACCTAAAACTCATTTCACCTAAACTCAATTCACCGAGACCAAATCACCTAAAGTTAATTTCACCTAAAACTCATTTCACTGACAAGTAGTACAATAAGGCAAATCAAAGGTATATGTCCTTTTCCCCACTGTAGTGTGATCCTGGTGTTAGTATATATAGTTAGGGGGTGTGGGGGTGCATCCCCCCACATTGGGGGTGTGGGGGCCATAGCCCCTCACTTATTTTGGTTTTATGTTGTTTGGTTTTGGTTGGGGAAAAGGACATATACCTTTGATTTGCCTTATTGTACTACTTGTCAGTGAAATGAGTTTTAGGTGAAATGAACTTTAGGTGATATGGTCTTGGTGAAATTAGTTTAGGTGAAATGAGTTTTAGGTGAAGTGATACGTACCTGTATAAGCAGATGTTGTAACGCAGATAGTCGGAAATACAAAATTTTCCTTCTGATTGAAAAAGGCCACAGCTTCTACAATGCAGGTTACAGAATGCATCAACATATCCAGTCTGATAACTGCAGCAAATGGAAGGTATTGAAAAATATGCAACATAAGAACCGCCCCTGCACTTTGCCATCTGGCATTTAAGACCTGTTTTGTGTGTACGACTAATCCACTATGCTACCATGGTGAAAAAAAAGGTAAGGCTATTGGACATTCAGTCACTAATCATACATCTTAGCTGTGATATTCTGCTATCCTACAATTA
>NC_056734.1:289205677-289260677 GCF_019279795.1 Protopterus annectens | reverse complement strand
CACATTCCTGTGTGCACACATAAGTACGCACACATATAAAATCTATTTTTCTTGCCTTTCACTTTCTGAAAAAAAAAAAGCTGTGCACATTTTAAGACATGATATGGGAAATAACCTATCTGCAATTGCTTGTCTCTCTCTAATTATAGATACGCTTTAGGCTAAGCGATACTTGTAATGCCTATATAAATCATTCAGGATAAAAAAATACTACTACGGCTTACAGCCTTTTTTACTATACTTATATATTATGCCTGATGTTAAGGTTGATAAGCCAGAGGATATTGGTTTGTTAGTACTATTTTGATAACAAAAGAAGCCAGCACTCTGCAGTGAGGTAGGGTCATCAGTCTCAGAGATTCTTCACTTTGAAAACATGTCAGTATTATGGAGTGTTTTCTTTAGAGCAGGCCAACAATGGTAGGCCCGCTGCAGCCAGAAAATACCCATAATGGACAGAATAAATACATACTGTATTCTGCTGATAATGTTGCTATAGTAATCTGTTTTCCTGCCAAACAGCTATGTATGGATCCTAACTGGAAAGTTTTATTACTGTGATGAGAGAAAAAAAAAGCAGAGGAGAAGCTTCCACCTGTCAGAATTAAAACTGATAACAAACAGTCCTCAAAACAATGTCCTGTTAGGGTAAATAAATGCACAAAAACTGTTTTCCTTAAATTTGTTTTGAAATCATTAAATAATCTTGACGGATTTCTTTTTTTTTTTCTTCAATATTCTTGTCCCTCTGTAGCCAGATTCTTGTCCCTCTGTAGCCAGAAGGCAAATCATTCTGACCTACAGAAGTCTACAATTTATAATAAGAATCTACAAGTTGCCATAATAAATGGCTACCTACCTACTCTTATGGGTACAAATATCTATTTAAATTTAAACAATAAACTGCCATTAACTGTTACTCAGACTCTTGGTCAATATTTCCATGACAAAGACCTATGTGCAATAAGGTTACATTTGTTTACTGCACATAATCATTGTTCCTGGTTTTAGGGTTTCAGTTCATTTTGATAAAATAGCAGTTCTAGGACTATATATTAATATAATTATCAGAGGCCTTTCCACAGTCTGAGTGCAAGGAAATGCCTTCCATTCCAGGGAATTAGGTGAGATTTGTGAATACTTCTATAGTACCATGGAGTATAGCACTGAAGCAGTAAATGAATTCCAGATTCATAACATCTGAAGAGGTAAACCAACAAAATTAAGTGCCTTGTGATTTAAGAGGCACTTTTTCTGAAGCAGGACAGTCCAGCAAACATGTACAGATTGTATTGAAACACTTTAACATGCACTGAACAGAGTACAATTCAAATTAATTCATGTACTCTATAAGAGAATAGCAGTCAAGGTACTTTTGTGAGGAATTTTTCTATTAAAGACTGAAAGTGTGTGTGTGTGTGTGTGTGTGTGTGTGTGTGTGTGTGTGTGTGTGTGTGTGTGTGTGTGTGTGTGTGTGTGTGTGTGTTTTGGGGTGTGCATGTCCATGCCTGTGTGAGTGTCTGCATGCATACAGACCCACATCTACACACACACACACACACACACACACACACATAAATAAATTACATATAAATGTGTGCGGTATCTCTGAACTCAGAATGAAAAAAACACAAAAAAAAAAGAATGATCAAATGCGCCCTTAGAGAAAATCCTGACATGCAAATACTGTGCCTTTTGTATTCTGGAGCTGAGATTTTATGTAGCAGGAGAAAATAACATCATAGACATCACCCTGGCCACTTCAACAACCTCCAGTCATTTATACATCAGACCATATTGCTAAAGGAGGTGTTTCTTGCATCTGTATAAACAGCACTTGTAGAAAACTGCCTCAAGATAGGAATGGCAATAAATACACCTACTGGAATAGAGGGTGTGGGAATCATATATGCAATTCATATAGAGGAATCAGCACTAATGAAATAATCTGACCACCATGATTGTTAGTCAGTTAGTCGAAAATCAAATCCAGAAATCAAACAAAATAGTCAAAAAACCCTATTCAAAATTTGTCTCTAGCCTCAAGGAAGGCAAACTTGATAAAAATATATCCAGGAGCACAACATCAGACCTGGTCTGATGAAGGCTGGAACTACGCAGCCGAAAGCGCTTATCAATAAATTCTTCTTTTTCATTATTTGCCGGCTGTCCGCTTGATTGCTCTTGTGCTCCTGGATATATTTTTATCAAGTTTGTGTTGGTTTTGATTTACTCAAGGAAGGCAAGGTAGACCAGGAGAAAATTTGAGGCTGCTCATCCAACTATCTCGGTTTACCTTGAAAGTGGCAAGGGTGCTACTCTGCAAGACAGGTAGTGGAAGCTTGTCCCAGAGGTGAGGGATATGTTGGGATATGAATCCATCATGCCAACATGTCTTATTTATTGACTAATGAAGGTTTAGTGCATTTAACTGAATATTTGATGCACCATTAGTTCTGTGAAGGAATAGAAGATAGGGCTGGATCTTTTGTGGCATGAAAGGCTGGACTTAGATCACCACAGAGCATCTGTAAGAGACCGAGTACAGAGAAGGGCTCGCAGTCTCTCCTGATAAATATTTTTCAGGCTGTAGTTATGAATCTCTAAGATCTCTCAAGTTGTGTAATATGTTAAGATAAATACCTTTATATTATAGGAAACCATCTACATTTACACCTGAGTTGAATCCAATTATTGACACCTTTGAGAGAGCTTGTACGAATGATTTTTTTGCTTTATATAGACAACATGATTTTAAATCTGAATTTCACAATTTAACCTTTAGTGAAAGATCAGCATTGAAGTCTTTGCAAGGCAATGAGTCTATAGTAATCCACCCAGCAGATAAAGGGGGAGCGATAGTGTTACTTGATAGTTTGTCTTATAAAAATCAGATGTTAGATATGTTATCAGACGTTGGCACTTACAGAGTCATACATTTGTATGAACTGAATAAGGTGATTAGAGATGTGCATGCTGAGTTATATGACATGCTGTTATGCAATATCATAGATAAAGATTTGTATAAGTATTGCTTGATAGAGAAACCTCTAGTACCAGTAATAAGAGGCCTCCCTAAAGTACATAAGACTCTGGTGAATCCCCCCCTAAGACCTATAGTGTCAGGGAAAGGGTGGTTAACTGAGAGCATATCCATTTACATCGAGAAACAGTTGAGACCTTTTGTCAATTCTAATTCTTCCATCTTGAAGGACACCAAGCACTTTCTTGAATCTTTAGCGGAATGTAGTGCAGACACTAACATATTTTCTGACACTGACATTTTGGTGACCTTAGACTTTCAGTCTCTATTCATGAGCATACCGAATGACATAGGTATTGAATTTCTGAGATTGTTTCTGTTAAATGAAGGGATGGCTACTAACAAGGTTATGAGAATTACCATGTTAATGGAAGTGGTTCTAGAGAACAATGTGTTCTTATTTGACAATAAATATAATTTACAAACTATGGGAGTCGCGATGGGTACACCGTGCGCGAATTCCTATGCCAATTTAGTGTTGGCATATTGGGAATCAACGTACATATTGCAACATGATTTATACTCCAGCTTTGTTAAGAACTATAAGCGGTTCGTAGATGACCTCTTTTTTGTTTGGAGTGGTGATTTGTCAACTTTAGAAGAGTTTATTGGTTACATGAATAATACAACCACATTTTTGAAACTAACAGGTGAGACTTCAGCTGAACACATAAATTTTCTAGATGTTACTCTCACTAAGAATAAAGGTAGACTTGACACAAACATATATAGGAAACCTTGCAGGCGAAATGCATATTTACATCGAGACAGTATGCACCCCCCACACATTCATAGAAATATCATTAAGAATCAAGCCACACGTTGTTCACGTCTAGTCAGCAATGATTCTGATTTTGCATTGACATTAATACATTTACGTGAAGATTTTTCAGCTAGAGGGTATCACGATACGGATTTGTCCACTTTACAAAATGTAGAGCGTGAAGGCATGGCACTACCATATATTAGAAGGAAAATGGCAGAAACAGCTATAGATGAGAGACCTGCTAAGAAGAATAATAAACGAATGGTTGTCACTTATACTAACAGAAATAAAAGTATAACTGATGTTATTAGAAAGAACTGGGGGATATTACAACTGGATGACAGGTTGAAGGATCTAGTAGGTTCTGTCCCTTCGTTCTGTTATAAAAATACCAAATCCATCAGAAATATGCTTTGTTATGAAAGGAATATCACTAACAAACCTTTATCAGTTAGGAAGGGCACCTTTCCCTGTCTCAGTTGTAATCAGTGTGCATTTATTAATAGTAGTGATATCCTTATACATCCAGATTCTAATGTAACATACAGATTTAGTCATTACGCTGATTGTAAGACTAGGAATCTAGTTTATTTAGCTATTTGTAAGAAATGTAACAGTTTTTATGTGGGGAAAACCAATAGGACCCTCAGGGAGAGGATAAGAGAGCACTTGTATGCCATCCACAGGGAAAATGAGAACAACGCCCTAGTGAGACATGTCTTGACTCATGGCAACACACATAATTTTATGTTTATGGTTTTGGAGCTTATACACACCACCATGAGATTGGGGAATGTCATTGGTTTCACAGAAAGGGAAGAAGGGAAGTGGATCATCAGGCTGCGAGCTGACTTGGGACATGGTCTCAATGATAGGGTCAGCCTGAAACCTTTCCTTGTTGATCGCCCATTACCACACTAAAGAGTTCTTTATTTTTCTTACAATTATATTTGTATTCATTTATGTCACCATTTTACATTATAATAAGTATAAAGATACATCAGCGCATCTTTAGGTGTTTTTATCAGTGTTTTATTAGTATTATTAGTGTTTTTATAGGGCTTTTATAGTAGTATTTTGAGAGTTTTTTGAATATATTAAAGTATAAAAATTCTTTGAATATACTGAAGCATTCAAACATTCTAATGTTTTAACATTTTCAATTTGTATAATTGTTTCCATGGTGATAGACTGAATTATTGCACCTGATGCATCATTGGTCTAATGGATGACCTGTAATGGTTTTAAACTGGTTGTTTGTTCTGCTTTTTGAAGTCTGATGAAGCATCTTGTATAGATGTGAAAGCGCTTACTCATTTGATTAAAGCAGTGTTTTTCTAAAGAAACTGGTTGGCTTCGTTTGTCGTGGAGTACCTGCAGCTTTTTTCTACTTAAGATAAATACCTGTCAAAAGATGCGTTGTGTTTAATAATGGGTCTGATATGATATAAGTAAAGGGGAATTAAGACTTCTTTGGATCTAGTGGAGATGCCTTTGAAAATTAGATGGGCCAGACAAAAGACTTTCCACACTACTGCGAAGACATGGTGGTCAAATGATAAGCAATTATGAAAAAGAGTAGCCAGATCCATTATAACAGTGTCTGATTGGAGGGGTGCATCTCCTATACAGTAAGTGAAAAGTACAGTTTTGTACCTACCATAAATGTAGATGTTCGAGTGGTTATGCTGCTGCAGTCATCACACTTGGGTTATCCTGCCGTCAGGCAGTCCCGCAGTCGGCCTGAATTCCAAAGCCTTGGTCTGGCATCGGTTGTCGACGCTTCTTCCCTGACGTCAGTGCGGCAGGGGTATAAAAGAGGCAGCCGACGCCATTTTCTTCAGTTTTTCTTGCCCCAGATGTCAGGTGCCCCAAACTAAGAAGGCAAAATAAGAAGATTGCAAAACATACCTTAGTGCAAAACAATGGTACTAGTTGTAAGCAAATACACCATATAAACATGCATCCCAAAGGTTGAAGTACATGGAGGTATAAGAAAAGCCTTGTTAGGTAGAGGGGATGGAGGGAGGGTAACCTGGACTGCAGCAGCATAACCACTCGAACATCTACATTTATGGTAGGTACAAAACTGTACTATGTTCATCGTGCTATGCTGCTGCAGTCATCACACTTGGGTAGAGTCCCAAAGCTATGGTTGGGTGGTAGGAGCTAAACTGGGTTAGGTGCAGCTAAGATGCCCTGCAGAACTGCAGTGGCAAACCCAGCACTGGTTTTTGAGTATAGAGGAAGGTGGTAATGCTTGGTGAAGGTGTGCACTGAACTCCAGGTAGCTGCCTCCAGAATGTCCTTTGTTGGGACTCCTCGGAGGAAGGCTGCTGAGGTTGCTGTAGCCCTGGTAGAGTGAGACCTAATACTAGCAGGCACTGCTTTCTTGTGGTATGAGTAGCAAAAGCGGATGCAATGTACTATCCATTTGGAGATGGTCTGTTTTGAAATAGCCTTTCCTTCTGAGCCTGGTGCATAGGATACCAGGAGTTGGTCAGATTTTCTGAGGGCCTTTGTCTTGTCCAAATAGTAACGTAACTGTCTGTGAATGTCCAAAGAGTGAAGGAGTCTTTCTCCTTTATTCTGTGGGTTTGGATAAAAGGTGGGCAAGTGTATGGTCTGATTGAGAGCCACACTGGATACTACCTTTGGCATGAAGGAAGGGTTGGTGCGTAAAGATACTCTGTCCTGATGGAAAATGATGAAAGGTTCCACTGCCATAAGTGCCTGCAGTTCTAAAACTCTGCGTGCTGAGGTGATAGCCAGCAGCAGGGCTGTCTTCCATGACAAGTATTGAAGCTCTGCTGAAAAGGCTGGTTCGAAAGGAGGAAGTGTCAACTTTTCCAGAACAAAATTTAGATCCCAAGTTGGAGTTGGTGGTTTTCTGGGCGGGGTCTTATATTTTTTGCCCCTCTGAGAAACTGCCTTAGCAAAGGATGAGAGAAAATGGGAGGAACCGTATCATATTGAGCTGAAATGGCTGAAGCCTGGATCTTTATGGATGAGAAAGAAAGGCCTTTGTGTAGCATCTCAGTTAGATATTGGAGTATGTGCGGAATATTTGGGATGCCAGGATTTAGGCTTCTGGCCTGGCTCCATACACAAAATCTTTTCCATTTGTCTGAGTAAGTTTTTCTGGTGCTGGGCCTCCTGGCCTCCAAAATGACATTCTGGATGCCCTTTGAGAGAAGTGTTGTTTGATGATTTAAAGTATTTTCCATGCAACTAGATTTAAGGTCCTTAATTGACTGTGAAGGATCTAAGAGTTTTGTTGGGTTAACAGCAGAGGGAATTGAGGTAAGATCCATGGAGGGTTGCGAGTCACGTTTCGTAGTAGTGGGTACCAGTGTTGACGTGGCCAGTCCGGAGCAATGAGGATCATCTGTGGTCTCTCTGATCTGGCTTTCAGTAATACCTGGGTCAGTAGAGGCAGAGGTGGGAAGGCGTAGACTGACAATGCTGTCCAACTGAATGATAGGGCATCCACTTTCCAGGCCAGGGGATGATAAGTCCTTGTGCAAAACTTTTGTAGCTGGCAATTACTGGTTGAGGCAAACAGATCTATGTCTGGTGGTCCCCACCTTTGAGTTATCATTGAGAATACTTGTGGGTGTAGTCTCCACTCGTGAGAGTCTGTCAAATTTCTGCTTAATTTGTCTGCCAAAATGTTTTCCTTTCCTGGCAGGAATTCTGCTTGCAGTTGTATTTGGTAAGTTAATGCTGTGTTCCACAAGTCCATTGCCTGTCTGCATAGTGGGTAGGAGTGCGTTCCTCCTTGTGTTTGTTTATGTACCACATAACTGTGGTGTTGTCTGTCCTTATTAGAAGTTGTCCTGGATGCAAGAAGTCCTTGAAGGCTGTTAGTGCATTTTTTACAGCTAGCATCTCCTTTTGATTGATGTGTAGTTGCCTTTGGTTTGCAGACCATTTGCCCTGTATGCATTGTCCTGCCATGCGTGCACCCCAGGCGTAGTCTGATGAATCTGTTGTCAAGGTTTGGCTTGCTGGAGATGAGACAAAAGGAAGGCCCTTGTTTGCTTGGCATGCTTGAGCCCACCATAGAAACTCTTTTTGAAGGCAGGGAATGAGAGTTATACTTGCTTCGAGGCTGTGTCTGTGTTGGGTCCATACACTTTTTAGGTACCATTGTAGTTTTCTCATATGCAGCCTTGCATATGCAATTAGTTGAATGCAGGATGCCATGTACCCCAATGCCTGCAGGAATTTCCTTGCAGTGAGCTGGGTAGAAGTTGCCATCTTTTGAAGTACTGAGCCAGTTGTTTTGCTTGTCTGGCGTGAGGTAAGCCATCTGGGGCGTTGTATTCAAGCTGGCACCCAGGAAAATTATTTCTTGTGAGGGTATTAGTTTTGACTTCTTTTTGTTTACTGTGTACCCTAGGCAACTTAGCAACTTTGTTACAAATGCCAGATGCTGTAGTAGGATGTCTTTGCTGTCTGCTTGGATCAGGCAGTCGTCCAGATATGGATAAATTTGTATTCCTCGCTGTCTGCAGTATGCAATTACTGATGCCAGGCATTTCGTGAATACTCTGGGCACAGTAGATAAGCCAAAGGGCAATGCAGAGAATTGATAATGCATTGTGCCTGCCAAAAATCTGAGGTATCTTCTGCAATCTTGTCTGATAGGGACATGCAGGTATGCCTCTTGGAGGTCCAACGTTATCAGCCAAGACTCCTTGCCCAGCATGGGAAGAAGCTGCTGTAGTGTGAGCATTTTGAATTTGGGAATGTCCAGGTATGTGTTTAGAATTGAAAGGTCTAAGATGGGTCTCCAGGCTTTGTCCTTTCTTGGTACTAGAAACAGTCTTGAGTAAAATCCTTGACCTTGCTCTTTTGCAGGTACCTTTTGAATTGCTTTCATGTTCATGAGAGCTGAAATTTGCTTTTGTGCCTCTGCCCATTGGTTTGTTGACAGATTTGACATGCCTCTCAGCCATGGTAAAGTGTGAAAATGAAATATGTAGCCTCGGGTAATAATATCCAGAACCCATTTGTCCTTTGTTATGATGTGCCAATTTTGTGGGAAAAGAGCCAGTTTTCCTCCTAGAGGTGCTGCCTGGGCAATTTTGCTTGGCAGGCGAAGAGGAAAGTCACTGAATTTGTTTTCTGAAGGGTTGAGATCTGTCGTCTCCCCCTTTGATTTGTTGTTTGCCATTGTCTAGGCCTGAAGGTACCTTGTGCCTGGCCTCTGCCCCTATGACGTTTGTACCTGCCCCTTTGGGGTCTGTCTGAAGCAGGAAAGGACCAGTTTTTTGAAGGCCAGTTTCTGCTGAAGCGAGGAGGTTGTACCTGTAAAAAATCTTTAACTGTTTGCATTGATTTTGCCTTTTCTTCCATCTTCTTTAAAACTTCCTCTGCTTTGACACCAAATAACACATCCTTTTGCAGTGGAGCATCCAGTAACTTTGCGTTGACATGTTCTGGTAAAGTCTGCTCTTTTAGCCAAGCATGTCTACGTATTACAGACCCTTTGACTGCTGCTCTACATGAGGCCTCCAAAGAATCAAAACCACACTGCAAGGTATGTTTACCCACTTGTTCTGCTGCATGCAACAAATCTTGCATCCCTTTGAAATCTAGTTGATCTGTTTGAGGGATCATTTTCTGTTTTAACCGAGTAAGCAAGTACTGCTGGTATTTAATCATGTGGAATTGGCAGTTTAATGCCCTCATGGCCAAAGTGGCAGAGATATACACTTTTTCCCCCATCTTTCTAATGCCCTGGAATCTCTTTCCGCAGGTAGTGGATTCTTAGCAGTAGAGGCCTTAACCCCTTTGGGACCCTGGGAAATGGTTTCTGGGTCTGCAGCAGGGCTTTTATATAAACAACTGTGAGAGTCAGGGACTCGATAGTATCTGTCTGGTTTAGGTGGTGCTGGAGATAAGGAATCTGGATTTAGACTGGATTCAGTGTAGATATCATCCAGAATGTCTAAAACAGGTGGAATGGCTAGGGGTCTATGCTGAGGTAGAAGAAGAAACTCACGGAGTCTTTTCTTGGAGTCAGAGTAATGTTGCCCTTCCCAGTGGAAATGCTCTCTCATGGTGTGCAGGGTTTCCCCAAAAGAGAAGTCTTCAGGGGGGGAAACAGAGGGAATAGACTTCTCAGCATCTGAGTCCTCATAGAGAGGGAAGGGGTAATCCTGTTCCTCAGTCTGCTGAGGAAATGGATTCCTGGTCAGAAGGAGGTAAATCTTCCTCCAGTCTAGGCCTTTTGTCAGGAGGGGGCTGGGAACCTCTGATAAGGGTAATCAGGTCCTCGGCCATTTTGAGCATCTGTTTTTTAGGCATAGGGGCCTGTGTGGGAGTCTGTGGACCCAGTTTCTTAACCTTTGGAAGCTTAGCGTATGACTTAACAGAAAGAGTCGTCGGTTTAAAGACGCCTTCTGAAACCGAAGGCCTGTCCATAGTCTCCGGATCGCCGCCAGGGCTGGCGTCAGCGAGTTGAGGAGGAACCGGCTCCAGTGTCCCAGTAGATTCTGACTGAGAGGTAGTCGTATTTTCTAAATCTGTGGTAGTCAGGGGCTGCGTAGGCGCCACACTAAATACCGAAGATCTGGCGGCAGGCCTAACCGAGACCTCGGTGTCTGGTCTAGGTCTAGGCTGCCGGTCTTTGTCCTTGCGTTTTTTAAACATAGCGGTTGTCGGAGGTTCCGACGACATAATGCAGTTGAATTTTCTGCCAAAATAATGTCGGGCGGTATCAGCCCAACGCTTAATAGTGCGTTTATTGAACCTAGCGCAAAACCGACAACCAGAAACGTTGTGGTCTGGGCCTAGGCAAGGAATACAATAAGAATGAAAATCCTTATGAGGTATTTGCTTCCCACAAGAAGTACAATTATTAACTTTGTCTGACATCGGTCTGAGGCAAGAAAAGTTTCCCCAACGGGGTACTTAGCTTTATAGAAGACTTCTGCTGAAATTCTGTTCGAAAATCTCAGGAGCTGGCCGACCGGCACTTGCGAACTACTTCTGCTTCGGGCACCGCGCGGCAAGAAAGACTGAAGAAAATGGCGTCGGCTGCCTCTTTTATACCCCTGCCGCACTGACGTCAGGGAAGAAGCGACGACAACCGACGCTGGACCAAGGCTTTGGAATTCAGGCCGACTGCGGGACCACCTGACGGCAGGATAACCCAAGTGTGATGACTGCAGCAGCATAGCACGATGAACATCCGTTTGTTTACCAAAATGAACTATGTTATTTTTTTTTACATTTAAATTGAGACAATGGTCCCTGCACCAGTCGTTATGAAGGTGTATGCCATGTAGAACAATTGCAAGTCAGCTGAAGATCAAATGGCACTACCGAGTTTACAGTCATCTGCAAATTTAGTCAACCATATGCCAGAAGTGCATACCCGAAGGCCTGAGAAATATATGTCAGTTACGAGAAAGCCCAAAACTGAGCCCTGTAGTACACCACTGGTAACTGTTTTCCTTTCAGAAGTAGCACCTGCTACTCTAACCACAAGGGTTCTGTCAAGCAACCAGCTGGCTAGCCATTATAAAATATAAGGATTTATATTCCTATTTACAAGTCTGTCAATAATACTTGGATGGGAAGTTGTGTCAAAATACCTTGACTGGTCCAGTTATGCTGTATACACTGAATAACCACTGTTTCAGTTACTTTTTCAAAGAAGTAAATGAAGTTAAAGAGGCAAAGATGAAGACAATTTGATGATGCTCGAGTGTTGAGAGATTTTCAACATCCAGATTAATGAAGTCTAAGATAATGCACTCCACAACTTTACATATGAGGCTAGCGTGCTGTTGGAACACCTAGTGGTTGTCCTGACTTCAAGAATGTAATCAAGGGATAGGCATAGATTGAGTTTAAGTTGGGGGTCAAAAAGTCCATAGTTGGCACTGATAATCAGTCAACCTAGTATGTTTTCAAGGCCCATGGATGAAGTATTCTTAGTTTTTGATAGGGCTAAGAGAACTTGTTCCACATTAATTAAAAAAGTGGCTAGGATTGTGGAACCTGTGGGATAGCTTTAATTGTCAGTGGAGTAAAATTTACACTAAATTTGTTAAGTAAGATGTTAGCTATTTCCTTGGGGTCAGAGAGAGGAGTATTATTGTGGACTAGCTCTGTACACTGTTGGGTGTTAGTTCTTAACTTCCTGACATAATTAAATACAGATTTGCAGTTATTTTTATTGTAGTAGCTATTTTAAGTTTATACTCAGGATTTGAGCTTTCCAACAGTTCCCTTAAGCTCTTTCTTAATTTACTTAAGTGTGCTCTTAAGGTAGGTAAAATGGGACCTCTTATAAGCGTTACACAGTTTCTTTCTCTTGTATATAATTCATTTGGGTTCCTATCACGTAGTCGAACTTTTACAAGTTCGAACCACATATGGTCGAGACCATACGTTTGAATCTCCGTTAGCGGAGATTTCCATTCACTTCAATGTGGTGCAGTCTTGGAGTTGGTATATTTAAGTAGCGGGGATGTGGGGGGGTGCAGGTGGGCTTGCCCCCCCCCCCGCTTAAAACAAGTTTTTATTTTGTGCCTTGTGTTGTTATTTTTTTTTTAGATACTCTAAGTTCTGTAACTTTGAACATAATGGTTTGACCATTAGGTGTTCGGGGTTACGGAACTTCGACTATCTAATATAGACTCAATTTATTTATATTGTTTTCCACTTCAGGGGTTTGTTTTAAATGTTTCATTGCATTTGTTGTAGACTGTCATGACCTGCATATTTTATATATAGCTATATGGGAGCACAACTTTCTGTCGTAAAGGAAAGTCATCAGCTTCTGGTAAAGATGGCTCACCTGATCAAATATCAGCTGATTGAAACTTACCAGCTTTGCCAGTACAAGATCACCACACAGTAGGGATGAAGAAATATACCCTTTTACCCACTGTACTGTAATCTCAGAGTTAGGATACATAATTAGCAGGGGGTGTGGTGGTGTGGGGGGGGGGGGCTTGTTCCCCCTGCATAAAATGTATTCCTTTTCATCCTTTGTGGATTGATGTTTTGGTTTTTGACAATTAGGTTTTGATTACTGTAGAACTGACTTATTGCCATTTCAATAGAAGGTTATACTGGAGTCTCTCAGAGTTAGTGCTAAGGAATGTATGTTACAGGGCATTTTCCAACAGTGCTGAGACAATCATATACATATTATCACAGCTTACTTTTTGCTACATACAAATGGTAGCTGTTCCATTCACTAGTTAATATTGTTCCTGTAAACCAAAATTAAGCAAATATTGTTCTGAATTTGATAATATTGTTCTCTATTTACTCTTTTTTAAAAAGTGTACATTTTAATTTTTTTCTGCTACTGCTATCTAATAAAATGTTTTGCTCTAAAAATTAAACAAAGAAAACCTCGATAACAATGTCTGCTCTATAAAAGAGAAACTGTTTAGAAGGCCTTCAGCAGTTGTTGTTATATTCCGTTAGAATCAAGTGGGCTTTGCACTGCAGAGGCATTTGGACCTGAGGCTGCTTATTGGGTAGAACTCAGTGATGTCTGTGGTATGTATGCTCCACGATATAATCAGGTGGGGGCCGGTTTGCCAAAACTAGCCAGACAGGTTAAGCATCCCATCCATCCTTCCCTACTCTTTCCAAACAGAGAGATTCCTGTTCAGACTTTCCCTCTTTTTGTTCCAGCCTTCCTTTCCTGGGCCTGTTTGAAAGGTTCAGTACTGGTGAAGTGAGCTGGTAAAATGCTAAACTTGGTAAATGGATATGCATTTTAGCAGTATGGGCGGCTGGTCATTCTACAGAGTCAGGTCTGTTTGGCAGCCACAGGTTCAGAGTGATTATGTGGTACCATATGATTATATTATCAAACAAATGCCACTCAGTAGGCAGTGATCAGTCCAACCAGATGGGTGTTTGGTTACATTGTCAGTCATGGTATGCTTGGTTAAGTGAAGTCTTTGAATTCTTAATGGTTGTATGTTTGGTATTACCAAATGTTGTTGGTTAAAGATGGCTCCATTTCATGCATAAATGTGATATTAGTTACCCAATAAACTAGTTGCAATGGCTCCAAAGTGTCTGTTGTCTTTTGGTGGAGGAAACTAATGGAGTTAGGGGACAATCTGTTTGACTTCGCTTCTAAGTTATCAGTAAGGCAATGTTTAATTTCCATCTATAAGAAAGTTTGTTTAGTAAAGTACCATTGCAGGAGCTTCAGCCAGATTGGAACCTAACAACAATGCATTTATGTGGAGGCTTTATAACCAAGCCCCTGTCCGTCCTTATTTATTTTATTATTTATTTTACATTTGTTTACCAGGAAAGTCTGACTGGACACAGGTCCTTTTTCAGGGGAGGCCCAGGGAGAAAAGCTTCATATTGAATCATGCAGAAATACAATATATAAGTAGAATATATAGGGCACTGAAGTTAGTTAGTTAGTACAAGCAGTTATACATACAGACTAGTTAAAGAATATCAAAGTTTAGCTAATACACAGTAATTGTTAACCTAATCAACAGAATCAGAAGATGAAGCAATAAGTAGAGAGCTACTGCATCATTAAACCTTTCTGTATAAGAAAATAGAGAGACCAATATGACAATTACACATTATTATTTAAACCAAGTCCACATTTGCAAAGCAGTGACCAAAGTACAAAGTCAGCAAAACAACTGTAGGTGACAAAATAAAAGCTGACTACAGTGCAACTCAAAAAGAAAGCTTTTGAAAGACTACTCACTTCAAAGATTTCAAAATTCACACACAAACACACACATACGCACATATATACATACTGTGTTTATATATATATATATATATATATATATATATATATATATATGTGTGTGTGTGTGTGTGTACAAATATATATATATATATATATATAGACAGAGAGAGACAGAGAGAGACGGAGACAGATAGTTATAGATATATTGTGTGTGTGTGTGTGTGTGTGTGTGTATAAAATATACATATATATATATATATATATATATATATATATATACAAGAGAGAGAGAGAGAGAAATAGATATAAAGATATAGTTAGATATGTGCATACACACACACACACACACACACACACACACACACAGATACATATATATATATATGTTATATATAGATATACATTACTTATAAATATATAGAGACATAGAGAGAGAGATGGACACAAGCACACACATACACACACTCATTTGCATATCATGTGAAAAGATGAAAAGTGAAATGATATTAAAATTACTTTCTACTAAACTGGATATATTAACCAATATTTTAAATCAAATTATAATGTAAAAGAAAACCCAGAAAAGCCGAAAGAAGAAAGCGAAGTGTTGTAAGCAACAATCGAGTTTCAGTGCACATTCAGCATTTTTAGATCCTCTGTGGCACAATATTATTATTTTATCACCCCTTCAGTATATAAACATTGATCAGGTTGACTTAGCAGTCAGGTTTTATGGCCATCATGATTATAGCAAATGTAAATCATATTCTGATTAGCACTATTGACATACTGTGTTACAATACAGTAAGTTCTTCAAGTATAAATCTGCTGGCTAATATGGGCTCGTATCAGCTACTCAACAGCTAAAACCATCATCGAGGTAAACCTGACATCACTAAAGGAAAGAATCAACTGATGTGCCACTAACTTAATGGTCATGAATCATTTCTTGTAGCTAGAGGACTAGAGTTATCATGCGGAAATCAGGAATGCTTAAAAGTCCTATTGCATTTAGGTATTATTAGTAATATTGTTAGCAAGGACTAACATGCAGGAAAGAGGTTTTTCTAAAATCATATTGTATTAACTTATCTTTTGATATGTGCCGGTACTCTATGCTAGATATTTAAACTTTGCAATTCCCCTTACAACTGAATGAGGGAAAGCCAGCCTTTTTATTTTCAAAATTAATACAAAAATGTATATCGATGTATGTGCCCTGCTGAATACCATTTATTTCTAATGAAAAATAAAGCGCATCATCTACCATTTTCATTCGGCCTAGATGCTTATGGGTTTAAAGCTGACATTCAGAATAAAATGAAAAGCAATAAAGTGTGGGACTGGGATTACCTGAGGAATTAAGGACATGACTGCTTTCCAAAATCAAGTCCTGTGTCTCCAGCAGGATATGCAGTGATGAATTCATCTACAAACTCTGACCTATTATAACAAAACCCATTAGTCAGCAAATAAAACATACGAAGAGCTATGAAAAATGCAGCCTGATAAACTCTGCAAATTTTTATTTTAAACACAGTTTTTCTTTGCAATATGCTGTAAAGAAAGCAAGGACAAATCTGAACAATAAATAAAGTGTCCTGCATTAAGATCTCAATTTTCTTATGTTCTTTTTCAGGGCTTGTGCTTTAACTGAAGGATAAAGATATTCAGAGATAACACAGTTCATATATTCAACAGGATTACACATACACATAGTGTAGTATTCATTTATCTGCATCTGCAGTACATAATGTCACGTCTAATAAAATAGCATAAAAAATACCCTGATGTTTATCTTCTTGATAAAAAAATACTGCTACAGCATATATATGGCATTATTCCCAGTTCTTGTTTAAGCTATTATTTATAGCAGCACTGCAATCCACATCCATATTTGAATAGCTGAAGTTACTAAAAATGATAACCTGCACTGTAACTGTTGTCTTAATCTACACAAATATGAAGGAAATACGGAAGGGAAATTTCCTGGTACCGCTTGCTAATGAAAATTTGCATTTAAAGATAATAAAATAGATTTCTAATTTATAAATATATTTAAACAACTTTAGAACAAAATGTAATCCATGTGATTTATCACAAGGATCATTATGCAGAGAAATTAGTTGAAACCCAAAATACAAATCTGTTGCATGAGAATACTTCGGCTGCTACTGACATACTGACATTTATAATTCAGAGTGCAGACACACAGCGTAAACAGGACAGAAAATGCAGGAGAACAGTGAATACTCAGCATCACTCTTCTACTTTGAACCTTTTTGCCGGGGGGGGGGGGGGCAATACCCTCACACCCCCCAATGGGAATATTTTGAGAAATGGCCAATTTTAACTTGATATGTGTAAATCCATTATTTATTTTTACTGTTTAGTCAGCATATTTTGCGACTCACTGAAGTGAGCCTCAACATTTCAAATGGTTACCCACTATGTAAAAGTACAAAAAATTAAAGAAAAAAAAAGATCTAGTCAATATTTTATAGAATGGCCCACTGATTCTGTGAAAAACATTCCAGAGAAATGCAGAAATAATTTATTGACAATAACAGCTTTCACAAGAAGTTCATCCTTCTAGTCTTAGTTACAGCACAGCTCACATCTAAAGGGTCTTTTTTTTTTTTTATCCTAATATAAATGCAGTCTGTTGCCTACTGTACACCTCCCTTATCCTGTTCAAGGCCCCCCAGCCATCCTTCCCATGAATATTTACAAAAGTGCTCTTTCCCGATGGGCACAGCCTGATATTCATTAAAATAATTTAATAATACTAGTTTTGCTGGGGACTGTCTTCCTAGGTTCCCATCCTATCAGAATTTCTGCAAGTCCTGGTATAATTACTTTGATAGGCTATACCTGAATGTTGCATAACACTATGTTTCGTGAAAAGGCCATCTCTGCAGTTAATTTAAATAACATGCAAATGATTGCTTGCTTACTTCGTGCCCATATGAGCTCTATGGCTTACATGTACAGCCACATACCTGGCAGATACAGAATGCCCAGAATCACTTCTATAGACGAAGAGTCTGATCCCAGCATGCAGTCCTGGACTGTTTGAACTGATATGTAGAATTTTTTTAATGAAGCCTAACTGGGTTCTTTAAATGGTACAGACCACTTTGCAACAACATTTTTATATCAGTTTTTCATATCATTGGAAGAAATTTCCAGGCACTTTTAGATTTTTCTCTGCTACATACTGAAATTACCTGGAGGCTAAGTGACTTGAAATAACTCTGAGGTGACTTGACTAAACACAGGTAAAACAAACAGCCAACACAAAGTATTATTGACGTTTCTTATTATTCTTGCTTGAAATACTTCTAAAAACTAACCATTCAAAAGGTAATGGTACAAATGCTTGTAATGTTATATGAATGTATATTAATGTGAATTTGATTTGGGTAGAAATACTTACTGTTTCTTTAAAAGTTAGAAATGAATTGAGTCATGTGATTTGATTTTAGTATAGAAAGAAGTGGAAAGTTTTTTTTTTTTAATATTTTGAATAAGTCCATTTGTAGGGGGCAAAAAGGCTAAATACATTCAATTCAGCTTCATTATTTGCCTGGCTGTTGGTGTTTGGTTTAGTTAATATTTGTTGTTTACACCATGTTAGTACATATTTTGTGTTTAACAGTATAAACATCTGCTGCTTGGGGATCAGTGCCTCAGTTCTTGATGGGAGGTACCTTTTATCAGTGGGATTCAATCAGAGAGGAGCAGTTAATGCAGTCCATCATAAGATTACCATTTTACCATGATTTCATACTTTCCGTCTCTAGCCATAACTCATGAGCATATATCTGTATCAGGATATTCACTGAGCAGCAGACTGACAGCTTCTCCATATGACACAATTCTTGCTTTACCACTGCAGTCCAGTATAACTTCTACAGTGCTTCTGCAGCTGTATCCATTGTCTAGTCAATTTCCAAACCGACTCTACTTTCTCCTGTGAACAAGGTCACACAACTCCTCTAGTGAGGTAACTCTTCCCCCTTTATATGCAGAAAGAGGCCTACTTTTTCAGGAGAGAACCTTTACCTTTGATTTGCTGATGCTAAGTTTCATCCTCTTTGCTTTTCAATTCTTTAGCAAATACCTTTAGCTTATGTTGGAGGTCACAGTCAGTTATAACAAATAGTACATCATCACCTACAAACAACAGATATGCTGCTCATTTTCCCAAAGTGGAATCTCTCCAGACACTTCTCGTGTCTTGGTATCTAGTCCATGACAATGACAATGACTAACAAGAAGAGAAGCAAGACAGTCCATTGGCAGAGGTGTATACTCACTTGATTACATTCATTATAAGACTGAAAATGTAGATACAAGTCTTACTTCTCGAGCACAGAGACAGAATGGCATCCATCACCAGCCATGGGTCACCATACTGCTGTAGCACACCCCACAAGACATTTCAGGGTACAGAATCATATACAGATTCCAAGCCAGGAAAACACACATAAATGTTGCTAGCATGATCACTCCAATCTGCAAACAACTATGACTTATCCAATACCTCTGCAGAAATAAAGAGTTGATCCAGTATCCCACAGGTAAGGAAAGAATGGACATTTACCCTTAAAAATCCATGCCCTCCTATGACTTATCCAATACCTGTTTCAGTACAAAGAGTTTATCCACTGTCCCACAGGTAAAGACAGAATGGACATTTATGCTTAGAAATCAGTGCCATCATATGACATATCCAACACCTGTGCAGGGACAAAGAGTTGATCCACTGTCCCACAAGTAAGAACAGAATGTACATTTATCGTTATGAGTCAATCAGGGCAATCAGTACTGTATATCATCTCCTCTGATGTACCCATGCTGTTGTAGAATTCTTTTTTTTAAGTTTTGTTGCTGTGTCACATTAAAGCAAACAATCTAATTGTATAGAGTAATGTATTTTCATAGATTACCACATCAAATTATCCCTTATGGTTTATGCCAGTGCGTGCGTGTTTGTGCAAGCACGTGTGTGTGTGTCTGTGTGTGTGTGTCTGTGTGTGTGTGTGTGTGTGTGTGTGTGTGTGTGTATGTGTGTGCGCACATGACCAAGTATATTTTGTATATAAGCAAAGGTTGATAGTGCAACTGTAAAGAATGGGAAATCTAAAAGCAAACTGAAAATGAAAAAATAATTTTGAGTGTCAAAAATGCAGAGAGACAAATTTTCATTCTATACAAAAAAAGAAAATCAAATGAATGCAAATTCACAGATAATGGAATGATTAAGATTTCCGAAACCATACGTATTAACTGTCTCATATGAGAAGGCATGCATAGACGCAGCAGAAATTCAAATAAGAGATAGAAAAAAGCCCCTTTTATTTTGTAATATGTGTTTTATGCTATTCAGATTTTTGACTCAGACAGGCCAGCAAGCAAGACCATAAAGCGAGAACTAATCCTGAATGAGATGCAGATCCATCACAAGATGCAAACAGACATCCACACGCGTGCACGCATGCACATGCACACACACACACACACATATACACACACACACACACACACACACACACACACACACACACACACACACACACACACACACACAAAAAAAAAACAGGCAATTTATAGGGTCATCAGTACATGTTACTGCATTTAATTGGGATTTTGGTGAAAAGGAGAGCACCTGATGGAAGGTCATGTGGAAAAAAGAAGGCCATGCCAACAATGTACATAAATCAACAAAGCCAAGAAATGAACCAGATACAAGCTTTTTAAGGCAGCACTCTTAACTCAATGTCTCCACACTCACATTTATGGCCATGTCTTACTTGACAAGAGTATGTCACTGTGAGAAACTGAGTATTTGAAGGGGGAAACACGCAACCTATGTTGCCCCCCCACCGCCATATACCCATATTGTGATATACAAAGAACAATACTGCAAGTAAAATATCTGTAAGAGTTTGATAGCCCAGTCAGAGAACGTGACAACATTTTTTCTTCCCCACATTGAAATATAGCATTGACTGGTTTGCATTGCTTTGACATAACAGTACTTTGTTCATAGAAATTAATGGATTGTTACGTAAGCTGTAGAATGCAGACTCTACTTTAGAAGCTCAGACTACAATACGAACAAAATAATACTAACGCCAAAGTACGATAATGAAATGGAGTTAAATGAAACAATACTGGAACAATAATTCATTTATAAATACCAGAATGCTTAGTAAAAGTATCTTGTAAACTTCATGTGCAAGTCATCTCCTTTACCCGGACTGATCGGCTGCAGTGTTTTCCCCCTGGGAATCATGCCTACCTACTACACTCAGCAGGACAATGCAACCCCAGTTTTCTCCCCCTAGGTGATCACTTGCAGCTCAGAAGAAAGGAGCAATTCAAAGTAATCTGAGACAACTGTTGCTCAGACAGTTAAGAACAATCCAAATTCTGAGCAAAAATTCAGTCAGCTATCCAGATGAACTGAATTCAGGCTGATTAAAGGTTCGGTTCTTTATAAAATGTTATGGATTTAGACAGACAGCAACACAGCAAATCTGTACATGTGTGCTAAGGCATTGTATGCTTGTCCATTCTTGAATACCATGCCTTAACTCATCATATAAATGAACAGATGGGATAGATTGTTTTGTTAATTAAACTTTTTTTGCGGCCCTTATTTCCTGAACCTAAATATCAGCTCTCTTTCACACAATTGCAGAGTTAACTTTTAGACTGCAGGGGAGGGGTTATCTTAATCCTTCTGAATGAATTCAAACATGTTAGAACATACAAAGCACAGAGATGGGTTTCCCCCATTGCAAAACCCTTGTTTTTCTTATTTCTATGAAAGTCATTTTGGGTTGTCAGCTTTTTCATCTGGTTATTTCTGAGTGTCATAAAATAATACTTAATCAACTACAAGAGAGTGAAATTTGCAACACAAAAATGATGTGAACACAGCTACAGAAAAGCAGATTCTGTAAAGAGATGGACGCAATAAGATTAACAAATGAAAATCCTTCACAGATGGTTCAACGCAACTACCAGATTATTGATAAAAGGTAAGAAATTAAATACATGCTAGAGATATGAGGTCACAAATGCTGTGCAAAATATATGTTTTCTGAATGTCTGTGAATAAAGCAGATTTAGTACTTGGCTGTCGATGCTTGTAGATATTTTAGAACATCTCACACCTAGAATTTTCTAAGTAGATACTGATAGATGTTTAGGGAAAAAAAATTCTGTTTCTTATGATAATGATTTATTTCTGGATTACATTTTGTTGTAAAATCAGAAATTCTTCAAATGTTGATGATGAAGGATTCCTCCATAGGTTCATAGGTGTGTACTAGGCCAATGGCCCTGGAGCCTTTGCAAGCCTAGCCCATAGAAGCGCCCTGGCATCATGTCGCTGTTAGTTCCTGGTGCCTCTATCAAGTAGAGCCACTGGAGTGATCCCCGGGGTGAACTTTCTATTTCCCATCCACTCAACAAGATTTCTCTTGAAAAGAGCCAGTGAGGTGCTCTGCTTGACATGTATGGGAAGTCTATTCCAGAGCATGAGCAGTCTCTGGGTTATGAACCTGTACCACCAGCTTGCTCTGTTGATGGTGGTAATGAGGATGAGGTCCCTGGAGCATGTGGTGGGAGGGATTGGGATTTCTTTAGGTGTAACATTTCTAACAGGGCTGGGTCAGACATGGCTTTGTAAGTCAAGTAGAGATTGCCTCTTAATAGACGATATGAGACAGAGAAAAGCTGGAGTTTTTTTGAGTCCATGGACCATAGTTCTCTTATTGAAAGAGAAATATTTAAATTTGTACTCCTCCAGGAGCACTACAAATGTGTTATTAGTTGCAGAGTATCAACACACGCTTTGTGGCTATAATTTATTAGTGATTTCAGATTTTGGCATGCTTTGTACATATTGTATATAGTTATTATATTTGTTCCATTAGTTTCTTGTAAATCTTTAAAAGTTCTAATAAAAGCATTTAAGCAAAAAAAAAAAAATTGATACAATGTATAGAGGAGGAATAGGGAAATATTCAACATTAGAATTCTCCCCAAAGCATTAGTTTCACTTTGAGACGTTAATTATCCTCCTAATTGTTTTTTGTTATTTTTTGCTGATAAGCATTAATATGTATCAAGTTTGAGCTGTACTTCAGGAAGGATATGCATTACCTTTGTCTGAAAACCTATCATATTTTATGTATTGGATTGGTTCATTTTTGTACAATGAATATTGTTTCATAAGATCCGACCATAAAGCGGTCATGTTCGAAGTCACCATCTCCCCCGACCCCTCTCTAGCTAGGGTCAAACAAAAAAAAAATTCTCCAAAGCTGATTACAGCCTCCAGAAGGAAGGTATAAACAGCTTCACAGCCCTCCCCCTCTCCAGGAACTGGCACCAGTATCCAAAACTATACCAAATTACCATATGAACATTTATATAGATGCATGGAATCAGGAATACCTGACAGGACTAAATCATCCTCCGCAAGGAAGAGTAAACCTGTATGGTGGACATCTGAAATAAATAAGCTCTATAACAAAAGAAAAAAATTGCTGTCTGGGGGCAATTAGGAGCAGGTGGCCAATTGGAAGCAATCTCTCCTTAGCCTGAACAAGCAAATAAGAGCACTAGTGAAATCCCCCAAAGCAAATGTTGAGTCCAAATTGGCCACATCTACTAGAAGCAATCATAAGGCCTTCTTCACATATGACCGTAATCTCAAAGGTAGCACCCCAATCTGTTCAGAACTGGTGGTCAAGGACATCACATATACAAATTCTGTAGATATAGCAAGTTTGCTGGCTGACAGATTCAGGGAAAATTTCACCCCTCTGTCCGTCCCATCAGTAAATCAGAACATTCCCAGCACCTGCCCCCTTCCCCTTATATCTAAGGATCAGGTCATCACTGCTCTCTCAAAGGCAAAAAATAACACCTCCATGGGACCCAATAACATCCCAAGCAGCATCCTACATGAACTCAAGCAGGAACTTGCAGCACCATTAGGTGCTCTATTCAACCAAACCCTAAGTACTGGCTTTTTCCCAGCTGAGTGGAGGAAAGCTACTGTCATCCATTTACACAAAGGTAGAGTGTCCACTGATCCAGGAAATTATAGACCCATCAACCTAACTAGGCCATGGAACGGATTATCATGGACCTCATTAACAAGGATATTGGCAACCTCCAAACACTCAATCCCAGACAGTTTGCCCTTGTCAGTGGGAGGTCATGTCTGTTAAATTTGGTTGACTTTTTTGTGACAGTCACCAAAGCCATGGACGAGTGGAAGGCACTGCACATGGCCTACCTTGACCTGGCCAAAGCTTTTGATACTATTCCTCATTCGGGCATAATAGATAAACTCTCTCAACTAGGCATCAATCCATATGATACCAGATGGATAGCTAACGGGCTCACTGATAGAACCCACCTAGTTAAAGTAGGGGAAGCCACCTCAAGCAGTAGACCCGTATCGAGTGGCATACCCCAGGGTTCAGTCTTGGGGCATCTGTTATTTGGGATATACTTTTCTGAGGTGCCAGCCAAAACCAGTGGGCTATGGCTGATCAAGTTTGCAGATGACTGCAAGCTGGACGTGGTTATCAATTCCCCTAGTGACGTGGACATCCTCCAAGAGGGTCTCACCCAAACAAATGACTGGTGCCAGAAACATGGCCTCAAGCTGAATACAAAAAATGCATCATCGTCCCCTTTGGGGAGAGTGACAGCCCCACAAATTATCACATTAATAACAATGTCCTAAGCAAGCAGTCAGTTGTGATGGATTTGGGCACCTAGACTGATAGCAACCTGACTTTTGACCACCATGTTGCTTCCATTGTACAGAAAGCTTTCTTCGTGGCCTACCTCATAAGTAAGGGTATCTCATCCAGGGACAAGGAGGTCATAACATCCCTGTATTCTTCTCTTATAAGGCCCATTATTGAGCACAATGCCCAGTTCGGCATGTACCTCGCAAAGCACATCCAGCAGCTGGAGAGACCATAGAGGTTCCTCTCCAGAAGAATCCAGGGCCTCAAAAATCTACCATACACAGATCTCTATTCTGTTTCATACAGACTCCTCAGGGATAACCTCTGTCTGGCATACAAGGTGATCTTGAACCCCGCCTTGATGGGACTACTGCATATCTGCAAGTCAAGTTCCACTTGAGTAACCCGCACACGCGGCCTCAACCTGGTCTGTAACATCAATAGGACTTGTTGGCAGGACAGATTTGTGTCACAGAGACTCCCCCATCTGTGGAATAGACTCCCACTCCACGTCAAGCAGAGTAACTCTTTACCCCTTTTTAAGCAAAACCTGGACAAGTGGTTAGGGAATAGAAAATACATCCCTGGATTCCACCCATGTCCCTACTGGACAGAGGCATCAAGTGCTGATTTGTCTATACATGGGCTAAACTCTTGGCTAGGCTTATAAGGTCCTCAGGGCCAATAGCCTAGTAATTTCCTATGATCCTATGAACCAGGATGGGTAACTACTCCATTTTTAATCCTGCCAGTGATGCTCAGAATGTCATTACAGGAAGATCACTGTTATCTATATATCAAATTAAGGGAACATCACTGCTGACATGGTCACACACTGAGACTGTTATTCCACAGAAGGTGAGTTTTATATTTCTTTTCAACGTTATATATACTAGTCAGGGTGTGGGGGAACAAATCTGCATATTTTGCAACCCTTTGTGTGTTAGTTGTTTAGATTTGTAATGTTTTCAGTTTTAGAGGTTGTGAGAACCATTTTTACTCTGTGCAGGTTGTAGGACAATCTTTCAAAACAATTCATATGGAGGATCTTTTGTTTATTTTATGTATACTTTTCATGGTTAAAGTCTCTTAAAAGTGGAAAAGACTGTAATCATCTTTATGCTACGCTTTCGGCTGTGAACATATTTTGCTGGTTCCTTTGCACACACTAATATTTATTCCTTTGCACACACTAACATTTATTTAACAATGACCCTGCAGCTCACAAGTCGCACAGCCTCTCATTATGCCTGTTTTAGGAGTGTCGCTCATGCTAAGTAGCTAATGACAGAGTAAAGTTAAGGGGGACAGAGAAGTGATGACATATTCAACAGTGCTCTGAAGGATCTCATAAGATAAAGTAGTAAAATGACCCTGCATTATAGTGATATACAGATTTTGATCACTGTCACAGTGAGTTTCACATAAAACAAAGAGAAAGGTGCACCATTCCTCAAGATATTGGAAAAGCACTCCAAATCCCCCTCCCAAAAGAAAAAAATACTGAAATGTACAGAAAGAGACCACCTTCCACACAAAACACACATATACCCATAGGCACACACACACACACACACGCACCTGGAAGGCATCTATGTGACTCAGTGAAACCTATTTTTGTCAAACTATGTTTTAGTGAAATCTGACCCTACAACTCTTGTTTTCTCTCTCACTTACCCTAATGTGGTGAAATCTCTCAATTTGTTTATAGAGAGAAAGGGGTTGGGAGAAGACCACAACTTACTTTTCAACCTGTAGACATTGAAAATAGGTATAGCAGCCCTTGAAAACAGAGGAACAAAAATGATGGAAAAGTATAGGCAGATTATCAGAGACAGTGGAAAATCTGTTGACTTTAATGAACTGTATTGTACAGTTTTACCACACAAGGAATTTATTTTTGTTTCTGAAAAATGGAGCTGTAAGATGTTTGCCTTCTTTCCATAAATAGGTTCATACTAGGCTATCGACCCTAAGGCCTATACAAGCCTAGCCATAACAATTCCCTGGCTATTTCTTCCCACAGTATTTACTTCTCTGGACCCCTGTCTAGCAGGGCGACTGACGTGATCCCCGGGGTGAATTTCCTATCTCCCATCCAATCGTCAAGGTTCTTTTGTTCCTTTTGAAGAGGGCCAAAGAGGCGCTCTGCTTGACATGTATGGGCAGTCTATTCCAGAGTCTGGGAAGTCTCTGTGTCAGGAACCTATCCCTCCAGCATGTTTTGTTTATTGTGATAACAAGGTTTAGATCCCTGGAGCATGTGGCTCTGAGGGATTGGAATTTCATTAAGTGTAGCATGTCCAACAGCTCTGGGTTTGACATGGCTTTGTATGTTAGGCAGAGATTGCCTCTGAGTAGACAATATGCGACAGAGCATAGCTGGAGTTTTTTTAGACGGTCAGGATAGGGCATCTGCTTTAGGCCTGTGATTCTTTTAGTGGGGTATTTCTGCGGCCTTTCCAGTTGTTGCAGATGTCTTGAGAGGTACATACCAAATGGGGCATTGTATTCTATAATGGGTCTAATGAGGGATGAGTACAGTGGGACAATGACCTCCTTTTTTCTGGATGAAAAGCCCTTAGTGATGAGGTGTGCCACACAGAAGGATTTCCTGACTGTTGCGGCGATGTGGTTATCGAAGGTGAGACCACTGTCTACCTGTGTCCCTAAGTCTCTTATCACACTTTCGGTGTTTAGTGTACTGCCACCTATGTGGTAATTCACGGTACATGTTTCTTCCCAAAGAGGATAACTATACATTTCTTGGGATTGAGCTTGAGCCCATGGCTCTGGCACCAAGCATCTGTTTCTGTAAGGCCCTTTGATTATTATTATTGATGTGTCATTTGTTGGTCATGTAGTGTAGTTTTCTCTGTACTAGACAGTTTCAGAAATCACATTTGATGAGGAGGATTCACAAAATTGTATGAAGGTAAATCCAGTCATTAAATAAGTACATACCTCCAAAAATAGGTACATCGTGTGCTGAGGTAAATCAAGCCTGAAAATAAGGACATTCCTCTAAAATAAGGACATTCCTCTAAAATAAGGACAGTGGAGACATCTGCCTCCACAATTCACATGGCCAATATCTCCCACTACAGTAGACTCCCTCTTATCCGGCCTCTCTTTAACCAGCCATCAAATTTCAGCCATAGCTCTAGTAAAAGACAACAAAGAACAACAACACTTCTGCCTCCTCTGGGCTAAATAATGACAGATATTTGAGTTTTGGACTTCATATTTACTGGAAAAATGCATACTAACACGGATCTTGTTATTCTAGTTGATTTACAACCTATAAATGCTATTTTGCATGCATTTTCTGATTAACCAGTCATTCGTTTAAACAGGCCTAAGGTCCGGTCCCAGCAAGATGGGATAAGAGGGATTCTACTGTAAGTGGAAAAAAAGAGAAAGTAGTAGAATTAGCTTTTAGTGAAAAAGTGATTCAAGCAGGTACATTTCATTCATTTATAGTGAAGATCTTGTGCAAAAATTCTTAAAGAATTCATGGACAATGGGAATAATTTTAGTGTTTTTATCTTTTAATCAAGATTAAAAGACATATTTACTAAAATTCTTGCTGATATCCAAACAATTTTGAAGAAGCGTTTTTTTTCACATTTTTGTAATT
Source organism: Protopterus annectens (assembly GCF_019279795.1). Classification (NCBI taxonomy): domain Eukaryota; kingdom Metazoa; phylum Chordata; order Ceratodontiformes; family Protopteridae; genus Protopterus; species Protopterus annectens. The sequence continues at coordinate 289,232,714 of NC_056734.1, read as the reverse complement.
TATTTTTTGCATACAATCAGCCGGTTTGATTAGACCCACTAGCAATACAAAATATTTCATTTAGTATATAATTATTATTTTACTACAGATTTGTAGTCAAATACATAAAGGGGTACTACAAATTGCAAATACATATAGTCATTATGTGTAGACCTATGAATTTAGCCTGTTTTCATGTAAAAATGACACTGTGTTGTTCATATTTTAAGAATGTAACAAATTCAGGCACGTATAGTAGTCTTGCTTGGGTCTCCAATGAACTTGCCCAAAGCATTCCCAGGAAGGCTACTCTTACAGTTTAAAAAAAAAAAACAAAGCTCCTGTTCTACATTATTTTAATTATTTTTCATTTGTTTGTATTTCCTAACTGGGATAGACAACTAATCTATGTAAGACTGTTTTTTGTCTCATCCCAGAAGTGCTCGCTGACTATTTATTAATCTGTTCATGTATTTGCTTGTATTTTTAACCAGGGTAGAACACTGATCTGCATGGACCTTTATCAGACTATGCCTGGAAGCAGTATCTGGCTTAGTGTCTTAATCATATTATCACAACAGGCAAATGGTAGTTGAGTTGATTATGATCTTGCAAATACTTCAAAATACTTAGAAATAGAAAACAAACTGCACTTTCTTTCAGGCTTACAATAAGTATCTGCTTAAACTGGATGGTAGCCATTAGTACTATCATATTATAGGTTCATAGGTTCATACTAGGCTATCTGCCCTAGGGCATTTATAAGCCTAGCCAGAGTGTGTTTGGCTTTCGCCACCCATTTTAAATTAATTTTGCTATGCCCTTTTCGAGGTTAGTATACTGTGCCTCCAGGGTAAACCTACGATCTCCCATCCACTCATCAAGATTCCTCTTGAAGATAGTCAATGAGGGACTCTGCCTAACCTGGACTGAGATTTTATTCCAGAGTGAAGGGAGCCTCTGGGTTATGAATCTGTCCCTCCAGCATGTCCTATTTATTTCAGTGCTGAGGTTCAAGTCTCTCAAGCGCGTAGCTCGATGGGATTTGGATTTTCTGAGGTGCAGCATGTCCATTAATTCTGGGTTGGACATGGCTTTATACATCAGGCACAGATCGCCTCTGAGCAGGTGGTATGCCACTGAGTAGAGCTGGAGTTTCTTTAACCGGGCAGCATATGGCATCTGTTTGAGCTCTTTGATCCTCTTGGTGAGGTACTTTTGGGGTCTTTCCAGTTGCTGCAGGTGTCTGGTAAGGTACATCCCAAAAGGGGCATTGTACTCAATTATGGGCCTGATGAAGGATGAGTAGAGAGGCACGATGACCTCCCCTGATCTAGATGTGAATCCCTTCATGATTAGGTGGGCTATATAAAATGTTTTGCTAACCACTTTGGCCACATGGTTGTTAAATGAGAGATTGCTATCAACTTGGGTCCCAGGTCCCTAATTACTTCTTCTGTACTTAATGGATTACCACCTATGTGGTAATTTGTGGGCACTTTGTTTATGCCAAAGGGGATGACTATACACTTTTTGGCATTTACCTTGAGGCCATGGCTCTGGCACCAGTTATCTGTTTCTATGAGGCCCTTTTGGAGGATGCTTGTGTCGGTTGGAGAGTTGATTATAGCGCCCAGTTTGCAGTCATCTGCAAACTTGGTCAGCCACAGTCCTTCCGTGTTGGCCTGTACCTCCGAGAAATGTATACCGAACAGGAGAGGTCCCAGGACTGAGCCTTGTGGGACGCCACTTGTAACTGGTTTGGAGTCTGACATGGCTCCAGCAATTCTAACCATGTGGGTTCTGTCCTTGAGCCAGTTTGCAACCCATCTAGTGACATAGGGGTTTATATTTAAGTTGCTGAGCTTATCTATAATGCCCGAGTGGGGTATTGTATCGAAGGCTTTTGCGAGGTCCAGGTAGGCTGTGTGGACCACCTTCCCCTCGTCAGTGGCCTTGGTGACTGTTTCAAAGAAATTGACCAGGTTTAAGAGGCAGGATCTGCCCTTAACAAAGCCGAACTGGGTAGGATCCAGTGTCTGTAGGTCCCCAATATCTTTTTTTATAAGGTCCATGATGATCCTTTCCATAGCTTTGCAGACCAACCTAGTCAGGCTTATGGGGCGATAGTTTCCAGGATCCGTTGAGGCATCACCTTTGTGGAGAGGGACCACTGTTGCTGTACGCCACTCTTTGGGTACATATCCTGTGGTAAGCCTGAGATTGAACAGTAGTTTTATGTTTGGGTCTGGTCCCATTGATGCTGTGTATTTTGCTTTGGAGAGGGTGGCTCTTACCTGAGCATCTGAGATGTCAGGGGGGCAGCACTCTGCTGGGATAGATATTTGCCATTTTGGTGGGGAGGGGGGGGAGTTTGCGCTGAACCTGTCAGCTAGGATGTTGGCAATGTCTGTGAGTTCGGTGTAATTTTTGTCATTTTGGACTAATTCTGAGCATATCTGGGAATTCCCACCCAGGTTCCTAACATAACTAAAGAAAGCCTTGTGATTATCCTTAGTGTCCTGTGCAATTTTTCTCTCGAAGCTGGCCTTAGACGATTTTATGAATGCCCGTAGTTTTTTGCTAACACTGATCAGAGATGCCTTCCCTTTTTGGGATTTTGCCCTATCATGTAGTAGCTTCCTCCTTCTATTGTATAGTTTGTTTATGGCTGGGGTCCACCAGACAGGACGTCTGCCTTTGGAGGATTGGGACTTGGTTTTATTTGGGATTGCATGATCCATGCATTCCTGAAGGTGCTCATAGAATGCGTTTATAAAGGATTCTGCGGTCTGGGCCGTATTTTCCACAGGCCCGAGGGCTTTGAAGGATTCCACCTCGGTTTTGAGGAGTGTGAAATTTGCTTTAGAGAAGATTTTCACTGTGGTTTTCTGGGCAGGGGGTGGGGTCGGGATGTGAATATCCAGTGAGATTAGTTTATGGTCTGATCTTACCAGTGAGGGATACACTTCTGGTCTGGAGCATAGAGTCCCCATGTTGGTGATGATCAGGTCCAGTATGTTTTCCCCTCTTGTGGGAGTGGTAACAAGTTGTTCCATAGCATTTGAGTTTATAAATTCTAGGAACCTTTGAGCTAGGGTGTTGGAGCTACAGTAATGCTCCCAGTCTATGTTTGGGTAGTTGAAGTTGCCCAATATAATGGTGTTTGGAGAGACCTTCATATTTTCCAGTGTTCTCAGGAAGGCCGAGTGGGGTTCCTGGGTTTGAGAGGGTGGTCTGTAGCAGGCTATAAACTGGAAGGCAGTTTTACCCACTGTTAGTTGCACATGGATAGTCTCTGATGTTTCGTGCTGTGCCACCAGCCTGGAGGTGTGGGTATCTTTGACGAATATTGATACTCCCCCTCCTTTTCTGGTTCGGTCCAAGTTTTGGGGCCGAAAAGCATGGTATGAGGTATAACCTGGTAGTGCTGGGGTGCTCTCGGGAGCCTTGAACCAGGTTTCTGTTACTGCACAGATATTGATGTTCTCCATGCTAAGGAGAGTTTTGAGTGCGTGCATCTTGAGGTTTAGACTTCTGGCGTTGAGTAGCATTACTCTTAGTTTCTTATCCCTTTTGATACCTATGGAGGTGGGTTTGTCTTTTGAGCCTTGCCTAAAAAAGGCACTATGGGGGTAGCAAGAGCCTTTGCCAATATCCGAAAGCCCAGGGGTGACAGGTGCAAGCTGTCCCTAGTGAAGCATCATGGCCTGTCGAGCATGTCATCCCAGGCTGACAGGCATTGGATCCCCTTTGAATGACACCATACTTAAGCCAATTGTTAAAATTGATCATCTTGTCTTCATATTGTGGCATCATTCTTGGTGACGGTAAGATGCTACTCAAGGTCAGGGTCATACCGGCCTGGGCCACATGCTCAGAGAGCTCCTCTATGTCTCTTTTCATGTAGTCCAGGGAGGTATGTCTCAGGTCATTCACACCAGCATGGACAATGACTGAGTCATATTTGTACTTGCCTTGGAGTGACCTGAGTGCTTGTGTTATGTGGCGGATCCTAGCGCCCGACAGGCAGCTCACCATGACCTTCTCCTTGTTCAGCCTGGTGAGCGGGACGTCAGTGTGCCTGACGATAGAGTCACCTATTACAAGTGTATCAGGTGTGTTGTTTAGCCTTAAGGGCTGTGACTGTTCGGCACACTGGCTTTGTGAGCTATGTGTTGCACATGTTTTGTTTTGGGGTAGCGGTTGCTTGGGTGTCTGCTTTGGAGGTCTCTTCTGCTTATGCAGATTTTTATTTAGAGCCTCTGCATTTCTTTACTTGCTTTTCTGTTCTATCAACAACACTGAAAATACCCATCATTCATCAAAAACCTGCATGTGCTCCATTTACAAAAGTGCTAAGATATATTATAAAAAACAGTTTACAGATGTCCTCCTCCTTCTCAAGATAATGGGGATTCAAAAAGGTTATCATGATAATAGGCAAGATCAACATGTGAGTGTATACAAGATGCAAACCTCACACTAACATTTTTTAAATTACTAGACAGCCCTAACATTATGCTTTTGCATGAAGATCTGCAGTACCGCATTGGGCTGTCTTTAACAATGTGCTCTCACCACTCCCTGGAATCATCTCCAGGAAAACATCTATGCACCAGCTAATTCATGGTACCACATTGGGCTGTCTTTAACAATGTGCTCTCACCACTCCCTGGAATCATCTCCAGGAAAGCATCTATGCACCAGCTAATTCATGGAATCACTCGGCCATGTATATTAGCACGGCCACTTAGTGCACCTGTCTGCAGTCAACATGTCCAAGTACTGAGCAGTGTAGTAGTAAAATAGGGTCTGTGTGCATGAATGTATCTGAGGGGCTGCCTGTGTGTGTGTGTGTTTGTGAGGAGGGGAGACAGTGGGAGGCTATCATGCCTGCGCACATCTGTACAGTAACGAGCAACACCTGCAACCTGTGTAAGGATTTAAGAACCAATGGCCACCAGGGAAATCCTTTTGTTTTGCAATGTAATTAGGGTAAACCACTAGACATCAGGGGAAACTCTTACGTCTCAGTGTCAGAGGGATGGGTGGAACCACTGGACATTGGGAAAACACTTATGTCTTGGAATCGGGGGTAGTTGGGAACCACTGGGTACCAGGTAAACCTCAAAGTATGTCTCATGCCATAATGGCACTTTGACAGTATGGGGATTGGGGTTGGGAGGAAGGACTAGATTCCAGGGAAACTAATTTTTCGGACCATACTAGCACTTTGATAGCATAGGGGGGTTGGTGGTGGGAGGATGCACTAGACACAGGGAAACTGACTTCTCATGCCATAATGGCACTTTGACACTACAAGGATCAGGGGTGGGGGGAACACAAATACCAGGGAGATGCTGACTAACATAAAATAAAAAAGAAAAAGAAAATGCATACAGGAAAATAAATTTGAACCATGCTCCATTGCCAAGGGAAATCCCTGCATAAGCCCGCTGAACTAACTGACAAGTTATTGCAGCAGTTGTCTTTCTGTATGTTTTTCATATCATGGTCATTATGCAGTACTTGTAACATGTCATGTACAAGGGGGGGTAGATAAATGTTAGTTATGCCTCTCAACCTCGTACATTTTTGCCTAAGCATGAATTTGCTGAAGGATATGAAGTGTAAAACTTGATTGTCTGGCATTGTGGACTGACTTCATTAATCATCACAGCATTATGTAGCCACGGGAAAAGGAGACATCATGTACAATCTAAAAAGGACAAGAATGGGATAAATGGTGTGTGTGGATATATGCATTTTACTGGGTGTTTGTGTTTGGGACAGTGACTGAAGGGGGATGCCTGTATTTTTCTGATGTGGCTGCCAACACACTTACCTACTGCAAGAAGTGTTGATCTGCATTTCATGGTCAGCAATGTGATTCTGAGATACGCAAATTAGCCCAAAATTAGATCTTTCTTTATCGCTGATAATTTGTCTCTGAATCACAAAATACTACATTGTGGCAACACATTGGCCCTAGTTAGTATCTTAACAAGTATTTGATGCAACACCAAGTCTAAGGCCTTTAATACATTGAGGAAAAGAGAATCTTCAATATGTCCTTAATTTCAAAATGTACTTAATGTGTTCAGAAATATTAAACTTGTTGTGTCAGTAATAGCTGGTGATAAAGATTGCTTTTAATAAAGTGAGAAATTATTAAATGTTGGATATACCCTTCGCATATCTTTAAGTGTGCCTGTAATTAGAAAGATTGATAGAGGTGTTTCTTTTATGGACAGGAATGATAAATTATTCTTTCCATAGTGATGGTACATTTGTTTCTTTGATGGATCAACCTATTGGTTCTGATATGGGACAGGCAATTACATAAATAGCAATGCCCAGATATTCAAATGAAAGATTATGAGATGATGGTTATCACTAATTTCTTTATCAAGATATTCATATAGGTTAAAAGAACCATTCATAATACATGCTTCATAGCTTGTGTAAATTTGGACTTCTTAGAGATTCAGTTGCATTAATGACATGTCAATTAAATTTATAGGCAGTTATAAAGTTCCACTGATTATGTAGTGCATTCAGGGTTACTTATTTGTCTAGTTTTAGTAACTCATACAGGTTCGTAAGTGTATACTAGTGTAATAACCATTAGTACCATTATAAGCCTAGCCATGCAATCCAAATGTGACCCACAAATTTTAATTATATAGGGGGTGATTTACAGGCTGCTTCTGTCCATCAGAGAAATATGATCTAGACCAGGGTGAATTTCTAATTACTCATCCATTGGTGCAAGTTGTTCTTATATGTAGACTACAGTCAGAACTATCAATCTGTACCATGGTTTTAGCTTGATATATCAATCTTCTAGGTTTGTATGTTTAGTTGGGTTGAATCAGCTTTCTATACTTGGTCTCTATGAAGCATTGTTGGTTGAGCAGGTAGTATAAGCCATGGAACTGGACTCTGTTTCACTTTCTTCCAACACAGGAGAGCTAATTATTTATTAAGTTTTGATTACTGTGATAGACCAATGATCAAATCTGACCATTTTGCAGGCTTAGCCCAGGATAATTACCAATAACAACAGTAAAGTAAGACTAAATGTTTAACGAAATTATATGGTACATGACAGTATAGATGAAAAAGATATACACATATTTAGAAGTTTCAAAAATAAGTAAGATCAGGAGTAAACAATGCATAATATAGATGCTATAGGTGAGGTAAATGTGATCCAACCAACAGTATAGCATAGTATGTAAAAGTGTGAAGGGAGATTTTACCAATGAGGAGAGTAAAAAGTATAAAGTACAAAGAGCTACAGCAGTAGAGCTAATAACAGGAGAAGTAGATATTCAATGTACAGGATGGAATGGAAAGGGCAGACAGAGAAGCAGGGGATGTGCCTTTATACGCTGGAGAAGGTTTTTAGGTTGAATGCAATAGTGCAACCATTGCAGTTAGGTGACATGGCCTTATTTTCTGACATGTTGACTTACATTGTTCAGTTAGGTACTGTCTGATTAACTTAGTTCTGAACTGTTTATAGCCTGTGATTTCAGTTAGATCAGGTGGCAATTATTGTCTCAGTTTAGGGGTAAGACCAGAGAAGCTGTATCCTGTGGAATGAAGTTTAGTATATGGAGTTATGAGAGTACAGCCATTAGTGGATTGACGTCTTTGGTTGTCATGTGGGATGGATGTAGTTAATCTCATGGTTAGGGTAGAAGGTGTGTTTTGTTGTAGGAGTTTGAGGAGAAGGAAGCCAAGAAGAAGGTTGTCTCAACTTTGAATAAGTACTTAATGAGTACTTAATTAAGAGTATCTAATAGTGTTTTGCAGGAGCAAGTCACAGTATCTTCAAGTGGTAGGAATTTGTGGGGTGTCTAGTTTCTTTCTGATAATAAAGTATTAAACAGTATTTCTGAAAAATTTTCTCTTGTATTGCCCAGTTATATTTAATGCTTTGTTCATAGGAGGTTACTAAACTACTGACCCAAGGGTCATTTTAAGCCTAGCCTATTACACCCATTATATTTCAAGAGAAAAATCCTAGTCAATGCCTAAGATTATTATTAGTAATGACTGCCCAAGTCCAAGAGGGATGTGGGAGCTATTCCCGGCAAAAATTTGTGGTTTCCCATCCATTCATCTAGGCTCCTTTTAATCACAGTCATAGAGGTGCTCTGCTTAACATGAATTGGTAGCCTAATCCAGAGAAGTGGCAATGTCTGTGAGATGAATTTGTCTCTCCAGTATGTCCTATTTAAAATGCAGGCCAGATTTAGGTCACTGGAGTGGGTAATTCTTGTCCCATTTGACTTACATGTGTGAAGCAACTTCATCAGGTTGGGAGTCAGAGAATGCTCTGTAAGCCAGGCACAAGTCTCCCCTAAGCAGACTGTATGCTCCTCAGTACAAAAGTCTATCTGTGTAAGGCATGTGCTGAAGACCCTGGATCTTCTTAGTTCAAAATCTCTGGGGTCTCTCCAGTTGCTGCAGGGTCCTGGTACAGTACATACCAAAGGAGGCATTATACTGAATTATGGGCATGAAAAGGGATGAGTATAGGGGGGGGGTTATAATCTCTTTTGCTCTTGAGGCTATGCCTTTCCTAATCAAATGTGCAATGTAGAATGCCTTTCTTACTACAGTGGATACATGGTGGTCAAAGTTTAGGTCACAGTCTACTTGTGTGACCAAATCCCTCACTACAGCATTCGTACTTAAGGTATTGTTGTTTATTTGATAGTTAGTAGAGACATTGCTTTTACTGAAGGGGATGATGATGCATTTTTTTGCATTTAGTTTGAGTCCTTGGCTTTGGCACTAATCATCAGTCTGTGTAAGCCCTTCTTGGAGTACACTGACATCATCTGGGGAGTAAACGATTGCACCAGGTTTGCTGTTGTCAGTAAACTTGTTTAGCCACATCCCCTATATTTTGGCCTGAACTTCTGAGAAGTAAATACCAAACAAAAGGATGCCCAGTACTGACTCTTGCAGAACCCCAATTGTGACAGGTCTGCTGGTTGAGGTGGAGTCACCCACTTTGATAGCATGTGTACGGTTAGTGAATCAATTTCCCACTCACCTAACAACAAAGGGGTTGACATCTAGGTGGGTGAATTTGTCAATAATGCCTGAATGAAGGATTGTGTCAAAGGCCTTCGCCGAGTCCTGGTATGCCCTCATCTATTGCCCTGGTCACATTTCTGAAGAAGTCTACAAGGTTTAACAGGCATGATCGACCCTTTACAAAGACAAACTGGGTTGGATCAAGGGTTTGGAGGTCACCTATATCTTTATTTATGAGGTCCACGATGATACGTTCCATGGCCTTGCAGATAAGGCTAGTCAGGCTTATAGGTCTATAATTCCCTGGATCTGTTGCTAAGCCGCCATTGTGGAGGGGGATAATGGTCATGGTTTTCCATTCAGCTGGGACAAATCCTGTATTCAGGCTGTGGTTTAATAGGGTGCCTAAGGGGATTGCTAATTCCTGTTTCAGTTTGTTTAGAATGCAGCCTGGGATGCCTTCAGGACCCATAGAGGCTGTGTTTTTTGCCTTAGACAGAGCTTTGATGACCTGTCCTTTAGATATATAAGGCAGGGGAGCTGTTGAAGGTATGGTTTGTGATATGTCTGGAGGGGATAAAGGGGAGAAATTTTCACCTAACCTGTCTGCTAGTAGGTTAGCAATTTCTGCAGGATCAGTATGTGTGATATCATTTATCACTAGTTCAGCACACGTCTGGGTCCTACCTTTTAGGCAACAGATGTAGCCGAAGAAAGCCTTATGGTTATCCTTAGCTGTGTTTGCTAAATGTTTCTCAAAGTTGCCCTTAGAGGATTTTATAAGTTGTCTTATTTGTTTATTTAGTCTTAGGATGTTACTTTTCCAGTGCTGGGACCTCCCTTTGGTATTCTTAGACAACAGATTCTTATGCTTGTTGTATAGTTTACTTATATGAGATGTCCACTAGGATGGCTTGTTTTTTCTTGAGACTCTTACTTTGGTCCTATCCAGCACAGCCAAGTCTAGACATTTGTATAAGTGTTGGTACAGGCCATTAGAGTATACTTCAGTATAGTTGCCAAGACCATCTGTGGGGACTGGGGCTTGGAAATCATTTATGCCAACCCCTAGAAGGGTATAGTTGGACTTCACCTGTGATGGGTTCTAGAGTTACTGCTACTTCAAAAGTGAGTGACTTATGATCAGATTTTACTAATGAGGGTCCTACACTTATGGTAGCGTGACAGTCTCTCATGTTGATGAGAACCATGTCAAGCATGTTTGAGCCCTTGTAGGATTTTGTACAATTTGTTCCATGGTATTTTTGCTACCAAAGTCAAGGCACTTTTGTGGAAGTAAGTTACGGCTTGTATAGGTTTCTCAGTTGATGGCAGGATAGTTAAAATCCCCCATGACAAAGTGTTAAGATGTATTTTGATGGACTCAAGCAAAGCCAAATTAGCCACATGAGCATCTTGGTTCATGGAAGGGGACCTGTAACTAGCAATGACTTTAAGGGGGTCTTACCCATGGTAATCTGAACATGGAGTAGCTCCATAGAGTTACCTCATCTAATCAGTCTAGAGGAGTATTTATCTTTAATGTAGATAGATACTCCACCACCTTTGGTTCTCACACTTTCATTGTGAATTTTTACTTTGGTTTTATACAGCATATAGTGGGCTGAGGTCTCTGACAGACTCTGGTAATATTACCTTTTTAATATGTATGTAGGAGCTAAAGTTAAGACCCAGCCAAGTGTATCTTGTTTGGTAGATGTGTTGTTAATGTCTGCAGGCACAGCTAACAGGTTAATTTATCTTTCTTGTGTATGATGTTGGCAGGTCAAAATTAAGATCTCCTTAGATAATAGTTTCTATACAATTTTAAATGTGATACAAGACAGTATGTTCTCAAGCACATAGTTATTAGACTTTGCTGAGTTGGAGGCTTATAAATAGTTGTTAATGAATTTTGTTTATTTGTTTGTTTTACTTTGGGAGTATAAAGAAGTATTTTAAACTCGTCAAAAGATGATATTATCATTATTATTATTATTGTATTTTTAGTTGTAGTGCAGTCATCGTTGCTTGAATAATGTAGTGGATTGTTCAAGATATGTTTATATAAGGAATTTGTATAATAAATGTATATAAGTCACAGTTTATTTTTGGATGACATCATACAAATGTCATGTTATGTGCTATGCTGCTGAAATAACAATGTTTTGAATTACTGCAGTACACGTGACTTGCCATATATCACTTTATCTCAGATTTGTAAGATTTTGTGTTATGACATGAGTCAATGATTTTCTACAGGTGCTGCTGCTATTGCTTTAGGTACAGAGGAAATGTATATGTAGGGTGACTAATTAGCTAATCATGCAGAAATAGTTTTATAGGACATATAGGTTAGCTAATTATATCTTTGTAGTAGTATTATTAGAAGGATGACTCACATATAAAGTGATCGGGGGGGGGGATGGCTGAGGATGGGGTGGAGGGGAAACATGTAGCAGGCACCTGTCACAATCTGTGGTAGCCAGTCTCTGCACACTCACACACCTTAGCATGGCATGTCCAGCCAGTATGTAATTAGGCCAACACACTAGTATGCTAGTATTGGGGGGTTAAGCATGTCATAGACAAGACTGCATAGACTGCCCAGATGTATTAACAAAACAGTATCAATCAAGTACCCACAGGCTGTAATTATGCCAAGAAGCTGCTGGGACTACTGGGTGCCTTCCATGTATTTGGAGTGGGTTCACGTCTGAGACGCCTCAGCAGACATAGATCATTGGCTACATCAGCCTGCTGCTCTGGATGTTTGGCTTACATTGGTTAGAAGCTGCTGAGACTATCATGTGTCTCAATTACGTGGGAGTTGGCTCATTTCACAGGGGCTTTAGCACACAATGGATCCTTCGGTGAATGATCGCATTACTCTATATATTCTGGCAGCTGGTATTGTCTATATATTCTGGCAGCTGGTATTGTCTATAATGTCTGATTGTCTCGGTTCTGATCTCACATCTAAGGGGATTCAGTAATCAAAATTTTTAGCAACAAAAGAAGGCAACATGCAGTGGGGTTAAAACTGCAAGATTGTTTCTGAGAAGACTAGTACTGTGTTGGAAATAATATAAATTCACCTTGTTAGTAAACGCAGACAAGGAGTTGCTGAGGTGAAATATGGCCATACAGAATTATTCACAAACACTGGAAAACACTATAGTGCAACCTAATACTGTATTACTGGGAAGTGAACGAAAGACTTAAATCAGACATATAAGCAAGCAAATGTAATGAATATTTCTAGAAAGGAACAGAGGCAGGATGCTTGCACTGGATGGCGGGCATGCATGAAAGGGGAAATTGGGCAGCTAGCTGAAAAAGAGACCACTCAATCATTGTAGAAAGAACCAAACAGATTTCACCGAGGTAAGAGTGACTCAACACGCTGCCTTCATTGGTACAACAAGAGTTATAGTCTGTGCTTAGTAAAAAAAATAACACTGCACAATCTATACAGTTTATCCATAGAAACTAGACAAGTAAATCAAAATGCAGCATAACATTCAGGATCACCTTGCACAGGCATGAAACTAGGTAGAAGCCACAACATCAAGGTCCCAGTCAGTGCCATGGAGAAATTCTGCAGGGCTCAATGATGGAACTACTGAATGCTGAGTGCCTTGTAGCTCTGCAGTGACAGGGCTGTACACAGCAGACCTAAAGCCATTACACTTGATCCAGATCCCTTACCACTTCTTTAATGAGTCCCTGTACATCTGTTATACCTGGATTTCTGCAGTTAGGATTCACATTTTTGGAGAGAAGCCAGTATCTAGTGGTGTGCAGCTTGGTTTGCTACATGTGTGCACTTTTTACTATATATGTCACATGTCATTATAGTACTGGTCTGTAATCTAACCAAACTTGCTGTAGCTAAGGACTGTGACTTGCAAGGTGTACAAATAAGTGACAGGTGAGATTTAATGTGGGGAATGATAATTCAATTGTAATCACATTTAGGAGTAATCATGCTTTGCAGTGTAAAAGTGTAGTAGGCTCCAATAATACTGGGATTCATAATAGGGACCTGGGACGAAAAGAAGGGCATCCTCTTGAAATGTCGGCACTCAAAATGCCAAATGATGAAAAACTGAAAAAAATACCAAAAACCAGGAAAAGAACAAATCTCGAAAATCGCTCTTATCTTTAAAACTTATTTTTGTAGGGGGGAAAGCCTCTCAGTACCCCCACATGTTAGGGGCAAGCCCCCTCACCCCCTCCAAACTTATATATACCAACTTAGAGATCAACATACCTCAGAGAAAAGGGAATATTCCAAGGAATGGAATCTCGGACTTAGTCTACGTAAGTCCGTTCTTTTGGCCATGCAGTCTCTTTTGGGACTCACTCTAGCAGTTCCTGACATTTAAAATGGTTAGCAAAAAAAGCTGAAGTTTTCTGTCATTACATACAGTACTCATTAAAGCCTAGTGACACCTCCAGGCATTTTTCTAGTTATATCCTTCAGATACCTGCAGGTGTCTAATATTGTCTAGTCATATTTTTATTAATAATTCCAAACCCATGTTTCTCATGAGTTATTGAAACTGTTCATCTTAAAGTTTACATGATTGACAACACAACTGTACTAATACATAGCCTCTAACTAGTGCAGGTTAAGAGATATTAGTTGCTGTTCATATATTTATTTATAGTGTTATAAATCTCATATTTTTTACATATCTCAACACCAAAGAAACAACAACAGATCTCCTTAGCCTGGTATGAAAGCTCTCAACTCAATGAACAAAATGCTGCTGACACTGTGTGTGTGTGTGTGTGTGTGTGTGTGTGTGTGTGTGTGTGTGTGTGTGTGTGTGTGTGTGTGTGTGTGTGTGTGTGTGTGCGCATGTGTAAAATTTGAGTAGTTTATAAGTAAGTACTAGGCTAGCTGCCCTTGTGGGCCAATTTAAGAGTATCCAGTTCCCCATTTTGTGCTCAAAATAGCCTATCCCATTTGATTATAGATTGGCCTTATCCATAATATGGTCGATAATTATATAATACCTTTAATGAGAAAAACTTGGATCATACCATAGATAATATGAGGGGGGCCATGCATGGGATAAAGCATTTAAGAGCTGCATCTGCCCATCAGTAGTACCAGAGGAAGTTCTGGGGTAAATTTTCTGTTTCCACTCCACAGATTTAAGTTGCACTTGAAAATGAACTTTGCTAAACTTTGTTTTATGAGGACAGGGAGTCTGTTCCACAGCTGCGGCATCCTCTGCGAAATACGCTTGTCCTTCCAAACTGCTCTGTTGATGTTGCAGAAAAGATTTAGATCCACAGACAGAGTATTTCTGATGCATTTGACTTGCCAATGTGCAATAAATCCATCAGTACTGGGTTGGAGAGTGTCTTGTATACAGAACACAAGTCACCTTCTAGCAGTTTGTAGGATACTAAGTAAAGTGACGGGGCTTTTAGTCAGTCCATGTAGGACATGTTATTTAGGCCTTGTAATCTTTCAGTAAATAATCTCTGTGGGAGTTCCAGTTGGTGCATGTGTCTGGATAGATATATGGCAAAGGGGGTATCATATTCAATCACTGGCCTAATGAGAGCGGAGTAAAGGAGGACAGGCTATGCAATAGAAGTGGTAGCATAGTTGCCTCACAGCAAGAGGTTCTTCGGTTTGATTCTTGACTGGAGTGCCTTCTGTGTGGAGTCTGCATGTCCTCCCTGCGTTCGTGTGGGTTTACTCCAGGTGGTCCGGTTTCCTCCCACATTACAAAGACATGCATCTGGAGCATTTCTCCCCACACCTCCGCTGAAAACTGTCTCATTCCAAGTCAGATTTTCTCAGTTAACAAATGTTAAATAAATAAATTAATTAATAAAAAATAAATAGAAGGACTTTCTTACAACAATAGACACATGTTGGTCAAAAGTTAGGTCACTGTCCACATAAGTTCCCAAATACCAAATAACTGTATCAACCCTTAGGGGTATATTGTCAATGTGGTAGTACCCCGGACTGGATGACTTCCCAAAGGTTACAATAATGCATGCTTTTTTGGCATTAAGCTTCAGATGATGATTTTAACAGTTATTTATTTTAGACAAATTAGCCTGCAGGATGGCTAAGTCATTTTTGGGAATCCATGACTACTTCTAGCTTGCAGTCATCTGCAGACTTAGTCAGCCAGAGTCCTTTGGTAATGGCTTTTACTTCAGAAAAGTAGATGCCAAACAGGACAGGACCTGGAACAGAGCCCTGGGGGACCCCAGTGGTGACTGGTCTCATTGTGGGTGTAATTTCCCCTATTTTGATTATCTGTATGCTATCCGAGAGCCAGCTGGCAATCCCTAGGGTTATATAGTGGTTTATTCCCAGTTTATTTAGTGTTTCTACTATGCCTGAGTAGGGAATTGTGTCAAAAGCTTTGGCCATATTGAAGTGTGTGCTGTGTACTGTTTTGCCTTTATCCATTGCTTTGCTGACCTTTTCAAAAAATTCTCGCAGGTTGAGAAAGCATGACTTGCCCTTGATGAATCCAAACTGAGATGGAGCTAGTGTTTGGATGTTCCCTATGTCCTGACTGAATAATTCTAAAGTTTTTCCATGGCTTTGCATACGAGGCTGGTCAGACTTATGGGTCCGTAATTGCCTGGGTCTGTGGAAGGCCCTCCCTTATACAAGGGAATGGCTGTAGCTGTTCTCCATTCACTTGGTACAAAACCTCTATGGAGGCTGAGACTGAACAGTGCTGTTAGAGGTGTGGCTAAATCATGCTTCATACTGCTTAAGATACATCCAGTGATATTGTCAGGGTGCACTAATGCAGAATTTTATATCTTTTGATAGCACTTTCAGGACTTGGTGAGCTGGTTTCATGTATATCTTGAGGGACAGGCAGAGTTAGAGCTAAAGTTATCAGCCAGTAGGTTCACTATATCTGCACGTCAGTGTAGATAACATTGTTCACATTCAGCTCAGCACATTGCTATATTGTGCTTTTGAGATTACAAACATAACTAAAAAAATGCCTTATGACTGGCTTTGGTTTCTGTAGCTATTTAAACCTCACACTTTGCTTTGGTAGATTTTAAGCTTTTGGGGTATTTTTGTTTATTTCAGTGATAAGGGGTATATTCTTCTTAATTTTAGTCATAATTCCTTTCCTTTTATTATAAAGCTTGTTGATATTATGGTTCCGCCATATGAGTTTGTTTCTGGGGTTTGCCCTGCACTTGCTCCTATAGGGTACAGCTGTATCTAAGCATCTGTTTACATGATAGTATAGTATGATGGTGTACATTTCTGCATATTCAGTGGAAGTAAATGGGTTTTAGGGGATTTGAAGCTTGTAAATGTAACACTTAGGAGAAGGTAGTTTGGCTTAAAGAAATTTCTAAAGGTACCTTGCATGGAGGGGTTCTTTGGTTTCATTTTTATTTTGAAAGAGACTATTTTATGGTCAGATCTAACATAAGATGAAGATACATTCCTATTATAATTTATTTGATTACAGCATAGTATAATACATTACAATATACTGTATAATTGCTATATTATTATTTAGATTGCAACTTCTTTACAAAATATTACAAACTTAATGGTTGCTGCATTTATTGTAACGTATAAAAAACATTTTAAGGCCTAGAACCTAAAGAATGCTACCACTATAAAAGGAGTTTGTGCTGAAAAGTTTGTCATTTCTACCACTTTAGCATCCCCTGTGGTTCCACAGATACAAACATTTGTTTGAAATGTGAGGGCATCATTTGATTTTATCAAAAAGCTTAAGCTCTACCCATTGGACGTTATAGTGCAAACTTCCAGGGCTTCCTTGGATGGAAAGCAGTTAGTAAAGTTGTTTCCTCTATATCATGTCCAGAAGGGGTATGAAAGACACGTCTCTTCAATTAGAAAACAGGAAAAAATGATCATTTAAAGGAGGAACTAGACCACGGGAACAGGCAGATGAGGAAAAATACAAACTTATGTAGCATGAGGGCAATGGCTGACAGAAGAAAAATTGGTCATTGTACTAGCATTAAGATAAACAAGAATAGCAGAGAAACAAAAGGATTATATCAGGCAGCTGAAAGGGTGCAATTCAAACTGTCTTTGCAAATATAACAGAAACTGAGAGCGAGCATTTGGTACAAAAGAAGAGGGGATGGATGGGTCCAGTTGAAAAGAAGATAATTTGGGCAGGGTATAAGGCAGAAATGTAATGCACCACTCTTTAACAGTGTTACTCTTCTGTATGATACAGTGATCATGTTATACTGCAGTCTGGAAGATTTCCCTTTACTCATGGACATAGTGATCTCAAAGGGGGTACAATACAGGTAGCATAGGGGGTGTAAGGGAAGCAAAGCCTGTCTTGTGGAATTGCGCTAGCTGATGTGTCCCCCACACATAAATATGACTTTCTATTTCAACAGCACATTTTGTTATTAGATGTTTCCTTTTATGGTCGCAAGCTTATGTTCTAACATGAGAGAGTTTAATATTTAGTTATTGACCTTAAGCTGTGCAGCCATTTTGATAACAAGTTGAACCAAGTATAGGACAGAAGCAGCTGTCCTGAGACTAGCTATAGCACTTGGGTGGAGTAAACAGAGACTTTGTGTTTTTTGGTAGCATTACATGCTTGTACACAAAGACAGCTGCATAACCTTGAACTTTATTAAGTAGGACCAATTAGAAATGTCAATATTTTCTGATTATTGCCACAGCAATGAATGATTTGATTATGGCATTTGTAAATGTCAGTGACTATGTACTTGCATTTCCCAAAACAAATTATTACCTCTCAAGAATTTCATTTTTCAGAATACAAATTCATAAAAATATGTATTTGCTCACAACCTAAAATGTTAGAGAAGTGAGCAGTTTATATTATTACCACCAAAGTATGACCAGTCAGACATTATTGACATGTCATTCTATCACTACAGTACAACACATATAACTTAACATGAAGAACATCTCTGAGCTTGCATCTGTGCTACTCTTTCTACTCTTGTCAGTAAGGCCAGAATTTTCACTACCCTGCTGGTATTAACATCGACATCATTACCAACACAGTATGGAAAGCTAAGTAGGGATACTGTGATGCAATCTTTTAACTGTGTGTGCGTGCGTGTGTGTGTATGTGCGTGTGTGTGTGTGTGTGTGTGTGTGTGTGTGTGTGTGTGTGTGTGTGTGTGTGTGTGTATAAGAACAGTTGCCCCAGGTCATGTTTGGCTGTGCTGGCTTCAATTTACATTGACGTTTATATTCACAGGGGTTTTACAGTTTTACCCCTTTTATTCGTTAACCTGATGAAAGTTTACTTTTTTACATAAACTGATGTTACTTTTAGATGATCTTTGCAGTATGATGTTATAGACTGATTAGTCAAATGAATATGTACTCACCTTATGGCATTTAACATGAATAAAGATGATTTTTCTCAAGGCTTGCAAACACACTGTCTCATCTGGTATCATTTCAATGAATAATCTGTACACAAAATAGCTAAAATGATTTATCTTCATTTATTTTTCATTTGGACTTTTTTTGTCTAACAAGTGCATCGTGCTTTCTTCTTTTTCATACAAAATATAAGAGGCTGATGTGGCATTATTAAGCATTTCCTCTGAAGGATGAAACTTGAAGAGTGCCACATTACATCTCATGCTGCATTACAGTGAGCGTACTGGAATTTAGCCCAAGTGTCCCATTTTAAAACCCAGAGTGGAGACAGACCACATACATTTTTTTAACTTCTGCCATTAAAAGTAAATGTTCAGCTTCAATCACTAATGTTGAACTAAAGGAATGAATGTGGCATCTGTGTGCATGATATCTACATGTTTCTGTATTTTCCACAAAAAATGGACACAATAACTTATCTACAAGGACTTTTTCATATGGAATATCTGCATTGTTGATAAAGTAATTATAATTTCCCAAGAATTACATAAAGGTATAAAACATAAGACTAGTAAAACTAATGAAAGTATACAGCTCTTACTCAAGTACTGACAGGCTAAACATGTTTTATGCCAAAAAATTGTTAAAAATATCTATATCTGTATCTATACCTAATTATCTGGTTCCACTTGAAACCATCGAATGTTCAGAACATCGAAGTTCTAATCGTAAAGACCAGAACATCGATGTTCAGAACATCGAAGTTTCAAAGTGAACCACAAAAAAACAAATAAACAATCAAAAACTATTTTATGCAGGGGGACTTTGCCCCCCTGCACCCCTCATGTGGGGGGCTGTACCCCCCACACCCCCCTACTTTAATATTCCAACTCCAAGATCGCACTACAGTGGGGTAAGGGAAATCTCCCATTTACCACTATATGCGGTAGCGCTAAACGGGAGATTTCCCGTACCCTACCTGCAATGCCAACACTCAGATGGCACACACACACAACATGCAAGGCATCATGCTGCCCTGCATATACACCCGAAACTTACCAGTTTTAGTTACCTGGCACTTACACTTTCAACCTTCGATGTTCTGAACATTCGATGGTTTCAAGTGTAACCAATTATCTATCTACATACATACAAGTATATATATATATATATATATATATGGGTCCCCTTTAGTTGACCGAACCGACGATTCACCGACACGCGGAAGACGAAGACCAAACGACCGACAGGTAAGTTTACCGAAAGGGTAATTTGCCGAAAGCGGAAAGACCGACAAGGGTAATGTGTGAGCGCGACTCGGTAAGTGTGCGACAGTGACGGAGTTAGGAGCGGTCAGGTAAGTGTGCGATATTGTGGGATTTTGGGTTAGGGTGTGGGAAAGGTGAGTGTGTGTTAGTGTCGGAGTCAGGGTTCAGGTAAGGTAAGTGTGTGATAGTGAGGGACTGTAGTTTAGGGACGGGTTAAGTGAGTTAGGTTTAGGGTGCGGGTGGGGTGAGTGTGCGATAGTGTCGGACCTTGGGGTTAGGGGTGGGTTAAGTGAGTTAGGGTTAGGGTGCAGGTAGGGTGAGTGTGCGATAGTGTCGGACCTTGGGGTTAGGGGTGGGTTAAGTGAGTTAGGGTTAGGGTGCAGGTAGGGTGAGTGTGCGATAGTGTCGGACCTTGGGGTTAGGGGTGGGTTAAGTGAGTTAGGGTTAGGGTGCAGGTAGGGTGAGTGTGCGATAGTGTCGGACCTTAGGGTTAGGGTTTGGGTTAGGGCTAGTGGCTATGCTATGTAGTGTAATGTGTTGTTTACGTTCGGTGTGTCGGTGTAATGGTGTTCGGTGTTTTGCGTTGTCGGTTTTTTGTGTTGTCGGTTATCTGGTCTCGGTGGTTTGCGTGTCGGCGAAGTGGCGTGTCGGTATTTTAAAGTAGACCCATATATATATATATATATATATATATATATATATATATATATATATATAGAGAGAGAGAGAAAGACATACACACAGAAACACACACCCACACACACACACACACACACACACACACACACACACACAGAGACAAAGAAGGGCGCCTCCCCAAATATGTTGAGGTAGTAATTTCCACAGTATGGGACCCTAGTATAAAAAAGAACAGGGACCTTACTAGGAAAATGAACAGCTATCAGAAGTTTCAGTCCACATTCTCCAAACTGTGGGTAAGGTGATTGTGGATAAGTAACTGTCATAACCCCAAATTTTAAATGCCTAACTTCATAAGATGGCTATTATACTTCAGTGGTAGGTATTAGCACGCCGCTACATATGAATTCAAATCAGGGGCACAGGCACTATGTACAGGTCTAGACTGGTCAAGTGAAATACATGGCTTGTGTGTAACACCACCCTTCAACAATCTTAATTTTATAAGGCAGCAAGCCAAACTTCAAAACTCGTATCACCCAGGAAAAGCACATCTCATGAGTCAAGCATGTTTGGGATTCAAGTCACTATTTGAATGCTCTGCAAGAATCCTATTATGTATGAATGGTAAGAGCACAAATCTTAAAAATATAAAGCACTTACTGGCCCCTAGTTAAATAAACTTATTATAACTATAGTAGGTGAATAATGAACAGCTGATAATATTTATCCACCGTATCACATAAAGGCATTCTTTTATAATCATAGTTTTGTCCTATAACATCTACAAGGCAGATCACAGCCTGGATATTTTTGCAATATAACTTTGTTGCTAAATGATATCTCTAAAGTCCTCAGGACATGAGCAGAGTTGAACAACTCACCTCACCTGTTCTGACAAAATAATCTCCTTTATTCATAATCAGTTCATCGTAATGCATGGTTTAGGCTACATGATCATATAAGCATAGATTAAATGAGGTCTGAGATACAGCCAAGCTTGCAAATGTGGCAAAGCTTGTGTCTTAATACAGAAACACTTTTTTTCCAGGCATTTTGATCATCCCCACCACCACCTGACCCATAACCAGAAAGCCAAGTTCTGCAGGTTTTGTTCACTACAATAACAAACATGCTATTGCCCTTGTAATGAGGTTTTAATTTTATTTAGATTTTATGATTTTATATTATTAAATGTGTTCATCTTAAAGAGCTTAATATGATTTCTTGGAATTACGACATTACTTCTACTCATGTGGATGTGAGAAACAAACTTCTTCCACATAATTCTCCAAACCCCACTCTCTTCATGGGACAAGATGATGCTATTGTTACAGGGATATATATCAAAAAGTATCCCTGTCTATATCCTACCTCCTCAAAAACAGAATGGACAAGCACCTGGCACCAGACTTTAAAAACAAAATAAAAACAAACAAAAAAAAATCTGAAATTCAGTGTTGTTCCTTCAAACCTATACTTTGTTATACAAAGAGTGAGCTCTTTCATCTGTTCACATTCAGACTTATTCAAACGTCACAGTCTGAAGAAGTCTGAATGTGAACAGATGAAAGTGCTCGCTTTTTATATAATAAAGTGTTGGTTTAAATGAACAACACTGTGAATTTCGGATTTTTTTCTTGTGTTTATATGCTATCGCTGTTTTAAATTCCCTAAGACCCCTTGAGTTTAACAGTAAAACGTAATGTTCCCCTTGACAGTGTTTGAAAATTTATAAGCTACAGTCAGACAAAAATTGGCAGTATGGGACATATCATCCCCATTATAAAAAGAAATTCAGACCTTTGTATTTTGCTTGATGAACAGTCGAGATCTTAGCTAGGTAACCCCAAGACAAATAGGACTCCAACTAAGACCATTTATTGGTAAAGGTGCCTAATGACTAGGCAAGTAATTCATTTGGTGGTGACGGACTCCAGCATGTTTTATTCATTTATTGCTCGAAGTTTTAACCAATGTTACGGTATGCAGTTTTAACACCCTCAGCATAGATGTCTTTGCAAGAAGATGAAGCTCTAGTGTTCATACTTAAGGCAAGAGCAGTGAATTACTCTGACTAATAAAAAAAATGGAGGGCTGAAATACAGGATTTTTAATTCATCAAAGGTATATTTTCTACTGGGTGTGCAGTGCAAAAGAAGCAACAGACACATAGGTTCATACGTTCATAGAGGTTACTAGGCTAATGGCCCTAGGGCCTTTACAAGCCTAGCCATGTAAAAAACCTGTGTACCCTAACTGACCATAGTTAGATGGGTGTTGTTAGTACAGCAATTCTATGATCAGCATCAACTACCCCTGCCCATGAGGGACATTGGTGCCACCCCTGGGGTGAATTTACAGTAACACATCCAATTGTTACAGTTGTGCTTTAATAGGGTTATTGAGGAGCACTACTTCATGTGAAGTGGGAGCTTATACAAAGGAAAGGCAATCTCTGGGAGCTAAAGCTGTCTCTCTAACATGTTTATTAATGTCACAGGCTAGTTTGAGAACCTGGAGTGAGTGACCCTTGTCCCATTTGATCTAAAGATGAGCAGCATTTCCATTAGGGCAGAGTCAGTGACTAATCTCTAGGCCAGGCACAGGTCACCTCTCAACAGCCTGTATGATACAGAGTGCAGTGACAGGGCTTTCAGTCTTTTAATTTAAGTCATGTTTTGGAGGTCCTGGATTCTCTTGGTTAGAAACCTCTGTGGTGTCTCCAGTTGCTGCAGGTGTCTGGTGAGGTATATACAGAAGGGAGCATTGTACTCAATTAGTGATCTGATAAGGGTCGAGTACAGAGGAGTTATAACCTCCTTAGTCATGGATGCAATTCCCTTACTTATGAGATGCATAATAGGCTTTCCTTACCATTATGGACACATGGTGATCGAAGTTTAGATTGCTGTCAACCTGTGTTCCCAAGTGTCACACCACTGGATTTGAAGCTTAGAGGGGTACTATCTTTAGCATAATTAACAGGGGCTACTTCTTTGAGAATGGGGATAATAAGGCATTTGTTTGTGTTCAGTTTTAGTTTGTGACATTTTCACCAATCATTTGTCAGCCCCTTCTGTAATATGTTTACATCGTTGGGGGACTCAGTGAGTGTGCCCAGTTTGCAGTCCTCTATAAACATGGTAAGCCACAGGCCATCTACTTTTGCTTGGACCTCAGAGAAACTGATTCTAAACAGTAGAGGGCCCAACACAGACCCTTGTGATAGCCCACTGGTAACTGGTCTATTGGTGGAGGTGGACTCTCCAATTTTGACTGTGTGCGTTCTCTTAGTGAGCCAGATGGCTATCTAACTAGTAATGTATGGATTAATTTCCAGCTGGGAGAGTTTCTCAATGATCCCTAAGTGGGGGATTGTGTCAAAAGCCTTGGCTAAATCAAGATAGGCAGTATGTACTGCTTTGCCCTCATCCAGGGCTTTGGTGACATTCTGAAAGAAGTCCACCAGGTTTAATATGCAAGATCTACCCCTGACGAAACAAAACTGTGTTGGGTCAAGAGTTTGAAGGTCACCTGTGTCCTTGTTGATAAGGTCCAAGATGGTTCTTTCCACGGCCTTGCAGTTAAGGCTGGTTAAGCTTATGAATCAGTAGTTTCCTGAGTCGATTGATGGACCCCCTTTGTGCAAGGGGATTACTGTTGCTGTTTTCCACTCTGCTGGAACAAAGCTAGTGCTCATGCTATGGTTAAAGAGAGAGTGACAAGTAGTTTTACTAGGTCTTGTTTTAGATTGTTTAGTAAGCAACCTGGGATGTTATCTGGTCCCATACAGGCCTTGTCTTTGGCCTTGGAGAGCACTTGTATGACCTGTTCTTTGGAAATACTCAGTATAGGATGGGTATCAGGAATGCTTTGGGGTATGGCTGGTGGGGACAGGTGGAGTTTTTGCCAAATCTGTCAGCTAGCAAGTTGGCAATTCCCTCAGGTTCATTGTGAGTGGTACCATCCACTATAAGTTTGGCAGATAGCTGGGCATTCCCTTTTAGGTTTTTCACATAGCTAAAGAATGCCTTAAGGCTGCCTTTATCTAGGGATGCTAATTTAGTCTCATAATGAGCCTTAAAGGACTTTACAAGATATCTGATTTGCATGTTCAAGCTGTGGAGGGTATTCTTCCTCTGTTGAGTAAGTTCCCTCTTGTTCTTAAATATCAGATGGTATGGTATGGTATGATAGAGGGAGGTTGTCTTACTGATTAAGGTGTTTACCTTACAAACACACAGGTGCAAGGCTTGATTCTCAAATGGGGTAATTTGCTAGGCTTAAAATGGCCCACAAGGGTAGTTAGCCTAGTACCAGTCTATGAACTATCAGTTTCTTTCTTTTTTATATAACTTACAGACCACCAGGGTGGCTTTTTTTCAGGAGGACCTGGTTTTAGTTCTGTCAGGTACAGCTGAGTCAATACATTTGTCTAACTGGCTATGTAGGACATTTGTGTACTTGTCTACATAAGAGTCATTGTTGGCTGTGTTAGCAGGACCTTTGAAACTTTTTATATCATCACTTAGCAGGCTATAGTTTGCGTTGGAAATTTTTTTCAGTTTTTTTGCACCTGTGGGAGTTTCAAGTCTGATATTTATTTCAAATGAGACTGATTTACAGTCTGACCTTGCCAGGGAGAGCAACACACAGGAGGTAGTGCAGTGACCTCCCCCCCATGTTGGTGAGCACTAGGTCTAAGACATTTGAGCCCCTTGTGGGTGTGCAGACCAACTGTTACAGGGCATCTGAATTAACAAAATCCAGGAACCTTAGAGCAATCATGTCTGTGCTCATGTAATTCACCCAAATGATGGAAGGATAGTTGAAATCTTCCATGACTAAGGTGTCTGTATATTGAGCGACTCTAGCAAGTCCGGGTAGGCAATGTGCTTCTCCTGGTTCATGGCAGGGGACCTATAGCTAGCGATGATGTGGTAGGGTATTTTGCCAATAGTTATAAGGACCTGGAGTAGTTCAAGAGAGTCGTACTGTTTTACCAGTCTCGATGTGTATTTGTATTTAATGAAGATGGATACACTTCCACTTTTGGTTCCTTCATGCTCATTTTGAGGTCTGAATGTGTGAAATGCACTGTAGCCTTGTACGGCTGAGATGCTCTCTATCGCCTTGAACCAAGTCTCAGTGACTGCACAGATGTTAGCATCTTCTAAGGTGAGGCGTGCTTCCAGGGAGTGCAGCTTACTGTTGAGGCTCCTATTATTAAACAGCGCGGCCTTGAGTTTGTCTCTAGTGGATTTCTTTACATTAGAAATGTTGTTGTTTTGACATTGCCTAAAAAAGGCACTATGGAGGAGTTCAGTGTCTTTGCCAGTATCCAAAAGCCTTGAGGAGACAGGTGAAGGCCATCTCTGGCAAAGCAGCATTCTATGTCGACCATGTCTTCCCAGGCTGTCAGATAATGAATCCCCCTAGGGTGACACCAGAACATAAGCCAATTATTGAAATCAATCAATTTTTACCTGCATTGTGGCATCATCCTAGGTGAAGGTAGAATGCTGCTTAGGGCTAGGAACATACCTGCCTGGAACACATAATCTGAGCATTCAGTCATATATCTCTTCATACAGTCCGAGAGTTATGTATTAAGTCATTCACTCCAACATGTACTATGACAGAGTCATAACAGTAATTGTTGCTGAGTGACTTGAGCATGTGCATGATCTGATGGATCCTGGCATTTGACAGGCAGTTGATTGTGACCTTCTCCTTATCCAGCCTGGTGAGGGGGACATCTGTGTGTCTCACTATTGAGTCACCTATGACTAAGACATGAGGTGTTTTGCCTTAGGGGCTTAATTTTTGAGACACTGATATGTGTGTAGTTGTGGATTCTGTTCATGTACCAGCAGGTGTAGGTTGTTTGTGCTTATGAGGTCTCTGGTCGTTTGGTAGGCACTTAATGAATACCCCCCTGTATGTGAGTTTATGTGTCTTGACCTTATCTTGTGTGAGTGGGGAAGTGTGTGTGCTGACAACCAGTTTGATGTCTTGTCTATTGTTATGTTAGAGGACAGATTCTAGTTTCATGGCATAGTTACATCTCTCACATACTGCATTTGTTTGCTTTAGGAGCTAGTGGTTGTCAGTATACATGAGGCAATTGTTACATTGCCTCAGGATGACCATTTCAATCAGGCTGGCTGGAGAAATATTGGGAAATTGACTGTCCATAGTAGCAGGTAATTCTTAAGTACTAATTCGTGAGAAGGCAAATTAGATCAGCTATTGATCAGGGATTAACAAGGTGAGTTATTCTATAGAAGATTAGGGATGAAAAGTGGGGCAACACTGCTCAATGCGCAGCTGAGTAACCCGCAGAGCAGCAGGGAACCTGGGTGGGTTTCACTGACTGTTGTCTAGGGAAAAATAGTTCCTAGGTGATTGCTTCTATACAAGGCACCCTAACACCTCTTGTGCATTGCGGAGGTATGAGCAAACATGAGGTTTATATACAGGTAAAATGAAACTGTTCCAAACTATTTTCACAACAGGAAATCACACAAGGATCCTTCCAACAGCAATCCCTGGTTCAGACAGGGCTATATCTACACTCTTCTGACACAAGGGTTCAGAGAATCCTTTCTTAATGTAAGATGGCTGGATTTGAGTTCAACTGTCTGAAAAACGAGTTAGATTCAGCAAGTCTGGATCTACTTTATGC
>NC_056734.1:289143177-289200677 GCF_019279795.1 Protopterus annectens | reverse complement strand
ACCATCAGTCTCATTTGTTCTGTCAACCTATTGAGCTAGTTACTTAGTACTGGTAACCTAGATATGATGGCACTAGAATCCTGCTGTCCAGAAGGCAGTTAAAACCAAATATTAAATACCTTCTATGAAACATCTACATGATACAAAGCCTTTGTTTGCCATTCTAAATCGCATTCTTTTATAAGCATATATAAGTATTAAAGTAATGATTTGCCCTTCATAACAATTTTTTTATAGAAGGTAAACTACTAAGTCAGACGATGTGCCTAAATATGGTATTTAATTTAACAAGATGCCTTTTCATCCTCTAGAGAAGTGTAGGGAAAACATTCAACGTCTGTACATGCTAAAACTCTTTAGAAGAAATTATGCAGGAATGATCTTTTAACTATGGGAAACATAATCTGGATCATTGTTATCTATAAATCCCCCCATATCTAAAGAATTAAAAAGTAAATAGTCAAATAAAGTATGATGGAGAGTCATTAAGTATTTAACAGATATTCTACATTCTGTACAGTGAGAAAGAAATCTTATTATTATCCAAAATCTGTAACAAAATTAAAGAAAAGAAGCATATAATGGAGACCCTCCAAATAAGGAAACTGGTATGGAAAAGATGAATAGAACAAATAATGAAGAACACTGAATATGAACAAATAAGGAAATATCAAGTACAAAAGTGTACATTAATACTTACCTACAGGAGTTTCAGCAGATAGCTATCTTTGGATCAGTTAAAAAAACTAACAATCTTTGAGACTTGTTGTGAAATAGAAGCCCCCATGTTATTTGCAGGATAATTCAATTATCTAATGAAATTATACATTTGTATAATTAAAATACATCTGGGGAAAAAAACTAAAAAAAATACATTATATTTTCAAGCCATATTTTGTTGAATACTCATCCTAGCATTTGAATATATAGCATGCAAAAAGACATACAGACTGTAATTAGCAAATAATTGTAACAGTCAGGAAATTATATAATCTTTACTGAATACAGGAATTCATTTAAATATATTTAAGCAGAATGTGTTGTAATCTAATGTTCATGTCCCTGATCTCTGACTTTAAACCTCATGAGTCAGCCATTGCGAGAAGATAATTCTTAGGCTTATAGAGATGCATTTATCATGTAACACCTGCACCAAGCATCATCGCCCACTTTGACTAGTATTGCCATGATGAATATACTCAGCTTAATATTCAGCTTCAAAACTTACATCCTAATATGTCCTAATAATGCAAATACAAACCTCATAGGCATACATCCATTAATTAATCCATATAAGACAACTTTCCAAAACCAATGCTAAAAGCTATAGTGTGACCTCTACCCTTTCAAATTATTTCTCAAAGTTTTAAACAGAATTTTTATTTCTATTTTCACACTATAATTTGTAATAATTGCTGTACAGTGTCCTTTAGGACGGCTGTGGTGGTGCAGTGGTTAGCATTGCTGCCTCATAGCGACAGGTTCCCTAGTTTGATTCTCAGCTGGGGTGCCTTCTGTGCAGAGTCTGCATGTCCTCTCTGTGGTCACTTGGGTTTCCTCCGGGTACTCCAGTTTCCTCCCACATCCCAAAGACATGCTGTAGGTGGACTGGACACTCTAAATTGGCCCTAGGTGTGAGTGTGTGCATGTTTGTGCCTTCTGTGGAAGGTTGGGTGCCGGGCTGGCAACTCAACACCGTAAAACTCCACTGCCAATCATGAGTGGAGAGTTGGTCCGCTGTGGCAACCTCTAACCAGGAAAAACCGAAAGAAGAAGAAGTAGAAGCTGTACAGTGTCTTTTAAAAAAATGTGTTATTTCATATTGGAGGATAAATAAGAATGGAGTCATATCCAGTGAAAGGGACATGTGTAGATAGTGTAATAACTGATGTTATACCTGTTTAAAGGTGATCTATCCTTAATACGAGGCTTGGTAATCTCACTCTCAATTCAAAAGCAAACCGCAATTCAAACAGTGCCAGAGGGAATTTGCAAATGTTGCTGCTTTATATTACACTTCTGAGGGGGAGTTACCAGCTAAAAATCACAATATGGTTCTGGAAAAGAACTGCAAGCTCAAAAATGGGAGATGATAAAAGTTTCTAGAGTTTAAACACACACATACATACACACACACACACACACACACACACACACACACACACACACACACACACACACATACAAATTAGTAGCTTCAGATATCCAACAATGGCAATCTCGACAAGGAAATTTCAGCTAAAACAAAAAAAGCCTACATCTGAATTTTCTTCCTCAACACTGTCCCTCAAATGTCAAAGACATTCTCATACGAAGAAAATATTCAATGGTGAAACAATGTCTGCTAATTGTTAGCCAGAGAATCTAAGCACATTTGAAATAGACAGCAAGCATGTAGCAGCAGGCTGCAGATGGGAGTCACGTATTACATATAGAAAAGGATGCTGCTTCACAAGGAGAGAGAAGTTGCCTTTTTTCTCCAGTTGATACCATCCTGCAATTTAGCACAGAGGATAAAGGCTATGAGCTGTTAACAAGCTACTTCCTGTGGTATATGGTTTGATTCTCTATCTCAGCTTTTGTTTCCCTACTGTGTGATGATGAGCAAGTCACTTTAAACATGGCAGTGATTTGGGGCAATTGGGAATTTGAGCTGGGCTTCTCAATGACCTTCCTGACTGCATGCCTAGTAACTACCTAAGAACCTATATGTCTACTCATTATTTTATCTTAAAATTATTACCTGATGGTTCATTCCATTCCATGCACAGTAATCTAAACATCAGGCATAATCTAAGCACATGCCTTTAACAAAATATACTGAAGGATGTGTTAGTGTTTTAGTATGCTCAGTGCAAAGCTGCAAATGAAATAATGCTCTTTGTCATCAGAATAAACCATTATAATAACACTGTCAATGAGCCATAAAACTTACAGTCGGTATAAATGAATGTATAAATGAAATTTTGTTTTTGCCATCAGCGATGTCATTGAACCATAAAACTCGCAGGCGGTATAACTAGATATATAGATGGAACGGCATTGTTTGTCATCAGACTAAACAAAAATACTAGCTGTGCGAATGAACCATAAGCTACGAGACCATTATAAAATTCAAGCAGATCTAAGACTCACAGGTTAGAGAGTAATTAATTTAACTATTTTGTTTCCTGGTGCTATTATTTGTCAGCTTTTACATTATCACAGTCTTATGACAGAGGGAGACATCCAGTCCATGTGTACTGGCTGTAAAATATTGTTTTTTGAAGATCAGAGATAGCTTCATCCAATGTGATATCCATTACTAACCCTGACTGAAGGAAAAGAAGACTTGCAGTGCAGTAGAACACACTGAATTTACCTTCATAAGCTTTGTGCTTTGAAATGTATTATTAATAGCACAACATCTTTCCTCATCTGGAATAACATATGAAGTCATCATTTCTATTCTGTAACCTTTGTATGCATTTCAAGAGGTTTTCCTGAAGCAGCCTTTAGAAGTAACATAAGCTTGACAACAGAAATGATGGACCTATGACCTTATGAATATAATCTGTTATTGTGAAATCCTTGTGCAATAGCCTGTGGTCACTACATCAGTCCCTGCCCGTGAAATATCAGGAGCTCTGCCACAAGGCACACTTCTATGACAGTTTTCAGTGAGAATATTGTCATTATGCAGTGTAAGTAAGTTTAACATGAAGAGTCTTGCTGTTTATTAACCTAAAATGATCAACTACTTCCCTGCCCTCTGCTAAAAAGTGGCTGTGACGTTCTTCCAGTGGCTCTTCGATAGCCATATAGGTAACTGGACAATAATACTGGAAAGAGATATACATCCCAATCCTGGACCTACTCATCTAACCCCAGAACCCACCAAACTAGCCCCTACACATCCCAAAACAGCAAATGACTACCTCCCCGAC
The DNA here is from genome assembly GCF_019279795.1 of Protopterus annectens. Taxonomy (NCBI): domain Eukaryota; kingdom Metazoa; phylum Chordata; order Ceratodontiformes; family Protopteridae; genus Protopterus; species Protopterus annectens. The sequence continues at coordinate 289,196,751 of NC_056734.1, read as the reverse complement.
CACCTATGACTTAAATATTACATAGTAATCTAAGCAAGCCCTATGAAAAAAATCACAATTTAAGTTCATGCTTGTACAGACCACTACTCCCCTAATCTCTTTATAGCTACAGAAACCTGGTTAAAGACAATTACCAAAGATACAGAAATATGCCCACCAGGTTATACATGCAGTCAGACTAGATAGAAACAAAATAAGCAGCTAGAGTTGCTGTTTTCTAAAGAAATGCTTTAGATCTCTCCACTTACCATGATACTACGCCCATTTTCAGCAATGCTGAACTTGCCATCTCATTCCTCAAATTGAATATTCACAAATCTGTAGTCATCATAGGTGTACACATACAACCTGGTAACAACATTCCAATCTTGGAAGAGATCTGCTCCTGGATCTTGGCAAATATAGGACTAGAATACATCTTGCTAGGAGATGTTAATGTAGGCTGGAAAAAGATAGTCCTAGGAAACCCAACAAATTAAATTTAGCTATACAGCTTTTCTCAATTGATCAAAACTCCAACTAGAATTAACAAGGCTACATCTAAAGAATCTAAAAGTTCATGCCTGTACATGCCAGCCCTTCCCTTTTTGTGTAATTTTCTGTCTTACATTTAATGACTCAGCCACATTTGTATTAATGTTGCCACTAGTGACATTCTATCTGATAGCTTAAGCAACCACCAACTAAGCTACATAATGAAGGATGATCCCAAACAGACCCACCAGTTCATCACTGTAAAAGAGTCGGAAACCTCAGTAAATTCAGTAAAGAAATGTTTGTTTCCAGCCAGCTCCAGATCAACTGGGCTCCACTTAAAACTCTTCCACTTGATGAAGCGGTGTACACATTTAATACAATATTTCAAATATCCTGTATCCTGGTGGAGCAAGCATCATTAAGAACCAAAATAATTAAAAGTAAATCAGATCCGTGGTTAACCAAAGAAACAATGTAACTCATGCAACCTAGCACTGAAGTCATGGCTAGAAACCAAATCTCAAAAATCCCAGCATGTCTGATATACATGTGAACGTCATTGTAAATAGTTATGTTCCTTTGTTAGTTATAAATTGTTTAACTTTTGTATTGAATATATTTGAACATCTTTTGTATTTAGTTCTTTTATTGAAAATTCAATAAAGCTGTTTTCAAAAAAAAAAAAAAATCTCAGCAAGAATACAGCCAGTTAAGGAATAATAGTAGACAATACATAAACAGGACAAAAACACGTATAGCAAGACCCAAAATTCATCATTAAACAATCAAATAAAAATTTCTGGAAATCCATGTAAAATTGTTCAGTCCTTGAAAATCAACCCAACCCAGCCAATCGCCAACCAATAACTCCCAGAATATTGCTTCACATTTTAACTCGCATTTTATAAATACAGTAACCTCCCTCCTACAAAACTACTACAAATCCAACCATTGCACTCCAATGACTGAAGCCACAACAGACCACCACACTCACTCCAGTACAAACATTTACAATGTAAAAATACCTACACACTCTTAAGACAACAACCACTTCCCCTGACCAACTTCCATATGAATACCTCCACTCACTGCAAATATCGTCTTACATATCCTGTCTCAATTCAAATAAACCAGTCCATTGAAGAAAAATACGTCCCCACCTTATGGAAAAAAACCTATATAATACTCTCCAATAAATGTAGCTCATCAGTCAAGCTTAAAGACTATAGACCAATTGCCACCCTTATTTAATATCTTGAAAAGATGTATTCACTTTCAACTTATTACATATATTATTACTCATAACCTCCTCTCATCCTCACAGCATGGTTTCAGACCAAATCACAGTACAACCAATGCCCTTCTAAGGTTTACAGATATAATAAATCACAACAGAAATTCAGGTATTCTAACCACAGCCCTATTTCTAATCTATCCAAAGCATTTGACGAGCATTCCAAACAGTCAGTCATCAAATTCTCCTAACTAAACTCTCTTCTTATGGGCAATCACACTCCTTACTTAAGAGGTTCCTTAGTGCCCCTTTTCCTTCCTACAGCCATCTGAGTCTCACAAGGACCACTACTGTTTAACTTATTTATCAATGACCTAAGCTCAGCAGCCACAGAGGCTAGCACAGTACAATACGCCAATGACTCCAGTCTAATATGTGCTGCTAGTACACTACAACATGAACCCAGAAATCCTTGTCCTCTTTAGGAGAATAGTTCGATGTCTCACAATTCCTTTTGAATAAAAAAAAAAAATACTACTGTTTGCTCCTTACTCTCCCTCCTCCCAAAAAAGTAGTTTTAATATATTGTTGTCCAACAAGAACAATTATCCCACACCAAACTATAGGTGTGATCGTAGACTACCGCCTGAAATTTGAAAAAACACAGAAACACTATTTTTATAATGATAGGTAGCTAGATAGGTACATATACATATCTGTATGGATGTGGGATATATAAATATGTTTTTCCTTTTTCTTTTCTTCTTTTGATTACATGATTTTTATTTTTTCTCCTCCTTTTTGACATTGTATGTGCATTTAAAATGATATACCTTATGTACACTTACCACTGCAAAAAAAAAACTGCATTTACACAAACATCTTCAGAATATCCTTTAATTTCCTTTGCATTATATCTGATGACTCAGTCATATTGGTATTGTATCTAATATAAGCCATTGTGAAACTACATATACTTTTTATTCCTATTACATATATATGATACTGTTGAAGTCTACTTCAAAACTATGTACAAATCTTACTGCAAACAATCTATTTTTCTTGTCTGTGTCTGTACATTGTATTAACCAATTTGGCCTATATCATGGCTGAAAGTGATCCTTGGAGCAGCCCACTTACCTGGTAAACAAACATAAAATTAAACAAATTAATAAAATATTGTTATGTAGGCATTACAAGTAATAACTGTATAATAAAAAGTATAAGTTTCTCTCATACAAAATCATTGGCCTTGACTACAAAGTCGACTGATGTTACATATCCACAGCTGGATAAGAGATTCAAATGCAAGAGGTCTACATTCTATGCTAGTAAAGAAATAAAAAAACACATGACTATGTGTACATGTGTATGCATGTATGTGTGTAGCCCTCTATACATATATGTATATATTTGATTTTAAAGTTTCACATCACTTGTCATGAAGAATGCATTATATCTTCTACTATCATTTAGACAGTAATAGCAATCTATTTCAAAGTGAGCAATTTAGTTGCATCAGTGTCTGTAAAGAAACCCCAGACTTTATAAAAGGCGTGAAATTGTTCCTGGAGTATTTTGTGTAGAAAAAGCAGTGGATAGGCCAGTGAAGTCACATTTCATGCCAGCAGTTCACAAATAATTTGTTAATGCCTTGTTGCACATAAAAAGAAATCCAGCCTTATATCATAATAACTCTTGTGCTTTTCAACTAAACAAACCTGTTCCCCTTGAATAATACACGATGAATCTTGCCATCTATTGCTATGGACTTTCCCTAAAGAATTCTTAGATACATTCTTAAGACATATTCTTCTGAAATTAAGAATACCAAGTTTACCTAGTATTTTTTATATAAAAGTTGCATACTTGATTCAGAAATTTTGTATCAGATTTGAAGCTATAATTTTAACATGGATGAGGATATTCAATAAACTCCAAACATTCTCAAGATTCAAGTAAAATTCATCATTGTCACTGAAACCAGCATTCAGAAGTAAGTCATAAACAGTGGAAGTGAATGCAGTACAGATCTGCCATCAAATATTCCATGCCAATGAAATACAGTTATTAAATAAATGAAATTCTACTTTTATGTGATATGTTCCAGGACTTGAGTGTAATTTATGATCATTACTATGATTTGATTACAATGTCTTAGTGCATCTCTATGTATTAAAATTAAAACAGAGTTTACATACATAGCACTGAATAAACCACACTGGCACTTCCAAAAGTGGTAAATATATGAAGAGATAAGTATCACAACCAATAACAGTTCTTAGCATAAAAATGCTGAATTCTGAGAAAAGTGTTGCTTTTTCAGTAATTAAAAAGCCTGTCCTTGCAAACTGTTAACAACTCAGCATTAAACAATGAGCTAATAACCCTAGTACCCATACTCAATTTCAGAATGCTATACTTTGTACAAAGACCATTAAACAATTTTTACAGAAGCGTATGAGACAAAGCTGAGTAAAAGAAATACTCTAGGTCTACTTTCTGTTTACATGAAGTGTGGTATCTCCTTGCTTATCATCATTTTCAGATGTTAGAAGTTAGAGATGCAGAAGTAGCAGCTTTTGCATCTTGTGTGGAATAATATGGCTGAATGTTTGAAATAACTTCTAACTGTATTATGTCATGAAAATATTGATAATTCTGTTAGCAAGCAAAATTATTTCCATATCATAGGCTGATACTGTAGTTCTACATTTAAATGCATTCCCCATATGAATCACTGCAAGATCATACTGTGTGTGTGTGTGTGTGTGTGTGTGTGTGTGTGTATGGTCCTATTTCAAAACATTTAATTCCCATAACATCAAATCTCAAAACACTGAGACCATAACATCAAAAACCCAAAACACTGAAAACTCAACATTGAAAACTCAGAACACTGAAACTGCATCACAACATTGAAAACTCAGAACACTGAAACTGCATCACAACATCGAAAACTACAAAACACATGTAAATAACATCTCCTCCACCTATAACAACATCAAACTAACAAACACACTTTTTACTACATTGGGGGGGGGGGGGCGCCCCTCAATAGTAAATTAAATATACCAACTCCAAGATTGCACTACAGTGGAAAAAAGTTAATTTCCTAACCCACCTGAATCGCAATAACCATAAAGAATGTACACATAATGTCTTAATCACTTACCTGTATGGCCTAAAAACACATACCCCCTAATAATGGGTGATTTCAACTACCCCTCCATTAACTGGAAAAACTACTCATGTACCAACTCTTTTGCTCAGCATTTTCTGGAATTCATAAATTCCAATGCATTGCATCAACTTATCTACACCCCCACTAGGGCAGCAATATCCTTAACCTGGTCATTACCAACATGGGTGAACGGTGTTCCACACCAGAGGCCACTTCCTCATTGGTCAGATCTGACCATAATCTAATCAGCCTAGACATCCACATCCCACACCCTATTAGGGAAACCGCCGTAAAAAATTTCTCCAAAGCCAACTTCACGCTTCTTAAGACAGACGTGGCAAACTTCACCCAGACAATAGAGGCACGACTGCTGAATCCTGCACAAATGCACTTTATAACCACTTACACAAGTGCATGAATCGTGCTATCCCTAACAGAACCAAGATGCTATCCTCTAAAAAAAGGAAGCCAATCTGGTGGTCCCCTACCATAAACAAATCCTACAACAGAAGAAAGAAACTGTTGCAAAAAAGAGTAAAATCCCATGACTGGAAAAACTCCCTGGTCAGCCTCAGTAAGAAGCTGAGAGCCCTCATAAAATCTTCCAAAGCTAGTTATGAAAACAAAATCGTCACTGATTCTAAAGACAACCACAAAGCATTCTATAGCTATGTCAAGAATCTCAACGTCAACACAGATCTCCTCTGAGTTACAGCACAATGGCACTAAATATACAGAACCAACTGATATTGCCAACATCCTGGCAGATAGGTTCAGTGCTAACTTTACCCCCCCTCACTTACCCCCCTAAAGGGCCCATCTCTATACCAGAAGAATGCAAAGTTCCTGTAATCACGGCTGCACAGGTAAAAAACACACTCTCCAAAGGCAAGAATACAGCATCCATGGGACCTGACAACATCCCAGGATGAGTTCTACATGAACTACACAATAAACCGGCACCCCACCTAAGCACCATGTTCAATCACTGTCTCACCTCAAGCTTTGTGCCCATTGAATGGCGTACAGCGATGGTTATCCCACTCCACAAAGGGGGAGCCACCATGGACCCCGGAACTACCGCCCCATTAGCCTAACGAGCCTGGTCTGCAAGGCCATGGAACATATCATCATGGAACTTATAAACAAAGACATTGGTAATCTCAAAACTCTGGACCCTACCCAGTTCAGGTTTCTAAAAGCCAGATCATGTCTCCTAAACCTAACTGACTTCTTTGAAGCAGTCACCAAAGACGTAGACGAGGGTAAGGTGGTTCACACAGCCTATCTAGATCTTGCCAAGGCTTATGACACCATCCCCCACTCTGGAATTCTAGATAAACTCACTAAACTAGGTATAAATCCCTATGTCACAAGATGGGTTGCCAACTGGCTCACTGATAGAACCCACACTGTGAAAGTAACAGACTCCAAATCAGACTTCAGACCAGTAACAAGTAGAGTACCACAGGGTTCAGTCCTGGATCCTCTCCTGTTTGGTATCTACTTTTCTGAAGTACAGGCTAACACAGAAGGTCTTTGGCTAATGAAGTTCACAGATGACTGCAAACTAGGAGCCATAATTGAAACTCCTAACAATGTGGACATCCTACAAAAGGGCCTCACTGAGACAGATGCCTGGTGTCAAAGCCATGGCCTCAAGCTCAATGCCAAAAAGTGCATTGTCATCCCCTTTGGTAAAAACTCTGTACCCATGATCTACCACATAGGTGGTAGTCTACTTAACACCGAAAGTGTGATAAGAGACCTTGGGACACAGGTGGACAGTAGCCTCTCCTTTGATAATCACATCACCACAGTAGTCAGGAAATCCTTCTACATGGCACACCTCATCACAAAAGGTTTCTCATCCAGGAAAAAAGAGGTCATTGTTCCCCTCTACTCGTCACTCATTAGACCCGTTATAGAGTACAATGCCCCTTTTGGTATGTACCTCACAAGACATCTGCAAAAACTGGAAAGGCCTCAGAAATACCTCACAAAGAGGATTACCGGCCTCAAACAGATGCCCTACGCAGACCATCTCAAAAAACCTCCAGCTTTACTCCGTCGCATATTGCCTACTCAGAGGTGATCTCTTCCTAACATACAAAGCTATGTCAAACCCAGAGCTGTTGGACATGCTCCACTTAAAGAAATCCCAATCCCTCTGAGCTACATGCTCTAAGGACCTAAACCTTGTCACCAGAATAAACAGAACATGCTGGTGTGATAGATTCCTGTCTCAGTGGCTCCCCACACTCTGGAACAAACTACCTGTCTATATCAAACAAAGCTCCTCATTAGCACTCTTCAAGAAAAATCTTGATGATTGGATGGGAAATACGAAGTTCACCCCGGGGATCACCTCTGTGGGTCTGCTTGACAGGGGCACAGGAAAATAATTTTCTGGGGTGGCGAAAGCCAGGGTACTTTTTTGGCTAGACTTGTATAGGCCCTAGGGCTGATAGCCTAGTACCTACCTATGAACCTATACAGATTGCCAAAATAAACACAATATACATAGTATAAATTGCTACAGTATATAAATAATAACTATACAAATAAAAACTACAACATTTTATAGTGATATCACAAGATTAACAGATTAAACTATCACATTTACATGTTTGATGATACACTTCTCGAAGTTAAACATTTTCAATGTTATGAAATTCGATGTTATGAGTTTTCAGTGTTTTGGGTTTTCAGTGTTATGGTCTCAGTGTTTTGAGTTTTGATATTATGAGAATTAGATGTTTTGAAGGCGAACCATGTGTATATGCAAGCATCTATGCGTGTGCATGTGATTTGATGTCTGAATTAAAGCATTCAAGCCATTGCAGAATAAAAGAAACATTACCTGCTTGATCACATTATAAAAGCAAAAAAAAAAAAGAAAAAAAAACAGGCACACATCTTCATAGTTTTATGATAAAGAACACAATTGCTTTTCTTCCAAACCATTGGTTACATAGAAGAAACATTATATAGAATTACAAACTAAGGATATACAAATATAAACTAAATTTCTAGTACTTTGCATAACAAGTGGAACCTCTGCAGATAAAATAAACTTTTTAAGGGATTTTGGAAAAACAGTTTTGACTAGGAATCTCCACTGAGTAAAAGACAATCAAACAAAGAACTATGCATCATTAAAAGGAAAGAATAAACTCTTCTGGGTTTCCTAGTATAAAGCCACATTTATGTACATCAACTCAGCATTACATTCTCAAATAAATAAATAAAGATTCAAGTGTTAAATATCAGAATGCAAAGGCAAGGAAATGCCTCTAAGAATCAATATTTACCTTTTAAAAGAAATAAAATTATTGCTTACAAATTCGACTAACCAGTGACAAAACGTACTCTGTGGAATGTATATCTGGGGTGTGTGTGTGTGTGTGTGTGTGTGTGTGTGTGTGTGTGTGTGTGTGTGTGTGTGTGTGTGTGTGTGTGTGTGCAGGGTAGAAATGTAACAAATTCCTTCATTTGTGGATGAAGCAACAGTTTTTTTTAAATGGAACCCAACAATGACATTATAACAAAAACAGCACAAAAAGGAGTACAACCTAAAAAACACTAAGAGCAGTAAGACAGTGTATTTTTCTGGAAGAAATGTCACCTTCACTCCAGCACCAAACCCTTTATATATACTGCTTATATCTAATAACTCTGAGACTACACAGCTATGGCGATCAGCAAGACCATGTGAATGAACCTAGTAGGTGAAGGCCATGGAAACTGCTATCATACAAACACAAGGAGCTTTTCTTTTTTTTTTCTATGGACTGTACATGCAATGACAGCAAAACAAGACTGAAGCAATGCCAGCCTCCATGTAACATATCTATATGGGTAAGTACTAATTAACGAGACCTTCCAAATGAACAATCGACACTATCTTAGGTGCAAGCAGTACAGTCATCCTTTTCACTACCTGAGAAAACACAGTGGGTCTGTGGCCTCTCAACTTTATTAACAGCAAGTTCTATTGACTTTCTACACACATCATTGACCCTTTGTGGTTTGTGGTATAATCAGGCGTCTTGACTCTGCAGCATTAGTTGGCTATTCTGATTTTTAGTGAGTTAGGTAGTTATTTTATTTTATTTTTACTGTGTTAAGCCAGCCCAAAAGTGGGAATGTCATGTTATTAAATTGTTTTTGAGATTGAGTTTCTCGGTAAGTCATAGAGACAAAAAACATTTCACAAATGTTTTGTTGATGAGCGAGACCTTAAAGAATGTCAGCATAATATCCCCTTATTCAAATTATCTTTTCTTCTTTAATTTGCTGTTGATGTTCTTCTAAATATACAGTGACCTCAGGTAAGACGAAATAAAAGAATGCATGTCATTTCCAGACATCATACTGTGATGATAGTAAGCTTGCTGAATTTTGCATTACATTTCTAGCCTACTGCATACACCAACTTCCACTGAGCTGCCATAGCTTTGCATCCTAGCTGATGCCTTCAGTTTAATAAAGTAAACAAATGTTATCAATCAAAATACAATATGTCATGATAAAACACTGGTTCTTGTCTGTTAGCAGGACTTGCATAAGGTGACATTGCTCTTGCAACCCGTTTTCTGACACAATTAATTGCGCAATAAACAATCCCAGAATACTATGACGTCTGAAAGTTCTCTGCCCTGCCATTTAATTCCTGTGAAATCTTATTTATTTGAAAAAGGACCGACTACAAAAGAGATATCTTCTGCAGACATTTACAGATGTTGTTTCTCCTGTTGCTAAACTTTGCTAATCCAAGACAAATCTCACTAGACAAATTTCACAGTATGTTAGGCAATGTTATTACACTTCTACAGCTGATATACCATGTGATATACAAGTAGCATTTCTGAAGTGGAAGCCTGCAAAACATCTTGCTTTAGGAAATATATTTGTTCAATATTATTTCAAAATAATTATTATAATCAAGTGATCAGTTTCTATCAGACACAGCTGCACTATAAGGCACATTTCTTCAATACATAGAATGCAAATGATAACAGAGTAGTTTCTTCAATATGAAACACATTTCTGTAACTTAACTGTAGCAAATGACAATATAAGTAACACATTCCTTACCAAGTACACCAATCCGGTAGTTGACAGTGATGACAATGACATTTCCGTAACTTGCCAGAACACTTCCATCGTATATGTTTGCTGTACCTTCCATGTAGGAACCTCCATGGATATACACCATCACAGGTTTTGGCCCCCCACTGTCCCGAATGTCTGAAAATAAATAAATCATTAAAATGAATTGTGTTAATTAGGCATCAGTTATGTAGATATTGGAATTGCCTTTGCAATTGTACAACTGTACAGGGCACAATATATGACTGAAATTATCTAAAAAGAGTTCTTAAGCAACAGATCTGAAGTAATGGTTTATATGGTTAAATAAACAATGCAAAATGTATTTGTGGGACAGTTTACAGACTACCAAATACAACACTTAATAACCACAGAAAAACATTATGGTGACAAGGAAATCAATTAGCTTCTTAAATAATTTTATAAGAATGGAAGAACACAGGGGAAAATACATTATATGTCAATGTCCTGATCACAAACGCAGTGCCTCTGCAATATAAACATGCATGCATATATGTGAGTATGCATTTGTGTGCATGGCTGTATGTAAACCTGTATATTCTGCTGCACACATTTCACAATATGGCATACAACAGGCACACAGCTCACTATACTGAATTAGGTATTTATGTAGTTATTTGATATTTAGAGACAATTTCTCTGAGCCAGCTTATTGCAGGTAAAGCTTTAGGAGTGCCCTGGGATCCACTATGAATAACCATATCTCATTTAATTGGCAGGCAATTACAGTAAGCTAAACGCTCTATACCCTTTGAGAGGTCACACGTTCAAAATACCAATATTTAAAAGGTCATAACATTTTTTTTTGCAAGGGGAAAGCTGCTTTTCGTACAGCTCATTTATTGTTTTTTTCCTGCATCATAACAGGGATGTGAATGATATGAATGGAAATGGGTGCAGACCATAACATGAAAGTTTAGAAAACTGCATACCTTGCTGGCTCTGCTGAACTTTCCAGTTCATTAAAGCTGACTTTATTGGTTTTAATTAATTGCTCATAAAAAAAGAAATGCATCCACACCTGTACATTATTCTGAATTTAGAGGGAGTTTACTTTAGTCAGGGTGTACTGTCTAATTTAAATGTGCACTTATGTGTTGGTTAGTACCTTAAAATGCATTTAGTGCACTTATGTGTTAGTTAGCACCTTAAAATGCATCTAGTGCATATTTTGTATATAATATAGTAGCTTAGTAAAAAATAATGAACTCTACATATGTATGGAAGTGTATAACTACTCCTCCAGCCCCGCACAGGAATGTCTAATAATCATCTCACTACAGAGTATCTGACTGCAAATACTGCATACAATGGGACTGTGTCCAGATGATCAAACCACATGACTGAGGTCGGTGCCATTCACCTATAACAAGATAAATGACAGACTACAACAAGGGCATGTATTTGTCTTTGGCACTGTATCTGCATTGGCTGCACAAATGAATGACAGAATGCAGTTCACTACTTGCCATGTCCTACATACAGGTCATTCTTAAGAAGGTGACATTATGACATGCATATTTCAGTTAGTGAGGTTCAAACTGTTCACTGGTCTACAGAATCCAGCATCAGGACTATACTTCATAGCAGTCATTTGATTTGTCAGAACAAAACATATTTGAATAGCTGACTCACGTCTGCTACAACCACAGATTTTGAGAAGAAAATACTGTTTTTACTTGGAATATACATAGACTGGCCACCAAGTTAAACAAGAAAGACCTTTTAAACAATCTTGTGAGAAACAAAGATGTCTGAGATTAAAGATTAGTGGGAAGGTTAATAACAAAGTAATTCCTAATTACAGAGAAGGATTACACAAGAGAAGAAGAAAAGAGGGGATGTTGTAAATTGCAATCCTCTTGACACTGGAAGAAAAGGTTAAACAAAGTGCCAATAGAAGATGGAAGAGTGGAAAACTGAAGGTATGAACTGGATGATATGTTCTTTATGTGCCACATATCATGATGGCAAATATGCTTCCATATCTTTTTTAAATTATAGAAAATATTGCAAATGATGTCAAAAGTTTAGGTCTTTTGGAGAAAATATCATTTGATATTAGAAAACATTTGGTCAGGAACCATGGAAGGAGAGAGTCCAATAAACAGAGCTGTCACCATGGAAGTGTGAATCACAAGGATGTGTATGGAAAGTATGCTGGACACAACACAGGCCAAAAGACATGTAAAGTCAATTAAAAGGATGGACCAAAGAACATCTGGAAATATGATTACCTACAGAATTAGCAGTTTCACAAATAAGGAAGGATTTAGTTTATTCAGCCAGACTTGTTACTCACCAAACCAGAAAAGCAAACATGAGTAGGGAAATTTAGACTGGATACAGATGTTTATCATATAATTCTCGAGTACTGTTAAGTCCGTAGCCTGAGCTGGGGAGTAGTAGTGATGGGGAAGTGCTATGAGCCAAATGGAGGTTAGGGAAGAAACAGGCATTAGTTACATGAGCCAGTGAGAACTGTAGTATTGAAGATAGATGTGAAAGAACAGAAATGAAAAGGCCACAACTTAACTGTAAGAGAATGAAACGTAAGATGTAAGAAAGTTTTGAATAAGTACAACAAATGTCATAGACAAATGGGAATGAGAGTTAGTTGCTTGATCTTCTGAAGAAGAAAGATAGCAGGGAGTGTGTGATAAGATGGTAGTCAAAAACAAATTTCTTCAAGAAGCAGAAACCTCTGAGCTCAAGGAGAGTTTTAAAATGGAAGGAAGTTTGGTGCTTGCAAATTGATAAGCCCAGAAAATATCTACCAATGAAGATAACTGGAACATTCTTTAGAGAAGAGGGAGGGGTATTGTTAAGTGACAGTAAGATTAGCAAATAAGAGGCTGGATTTCATATAACACTACATGGTTCTTGTGGTCAAGTATAGTTTAGGAAGGATAGTAAATACTGTGTAGGAAAATCTAGTCAGGATGTAAGCATTTTAGAGGAGTAAGTGCTAAAGGTGTTGAGACATACACATAGTGGTAAAGCACATGGAACTGACATATTTACAACTGAAGTCAATTTAATAGATCTTATGATGAAAAGGAGAGGCCTATTACTATAATACAAGCCGCAATAATTAAAACATTTTTTTCTGCCTCGGATCATTAATAAATTCACATACTAGTTAATGGCCATGTTATTTGCCTTCATATTAGAAAAAATGCTTCCCTCAGTAATTCAACAGGCCAAACATGTTTTGGTTATGGGAGGCTTTCTGCACAAAAGCACCAGATGCAGAAGTCCTTCAAATAGCTCTTGAGGGTAGGAACCACTTTCCCTGACAAAAAAAAAGCTTTTGTTGCAAAAAAATGTAATTTTCTACATAGTGTTGCTCCGACAGTATTGTTTTAACAATGCCTAGATGCTGGGTCATCAGAATGTTGTCATAATCCAAGTATTCAAGTTATTGTCAATGGGGCTCCATCAGATTTGGCTGCTATTGAAAGGGTAGACAGACAGAAATTCTATATGTCCCTTGTTTTATTCAGGCAGAGTGGGCAGATGAATAATATAGCTGGGCAGTGTGTCTGTTGTTTTTGCAGATGGCTATACAGTGATGGCACAACAGGCTGATAAAGTGTTTCAGGAAACATTTAGGGCGTCTGTTTTCTCTTTCTGTATATAAGTTACTTGTTTTGTTCTTGTTGTTACTGTCCAATGACCACACAACAGATGAGTGTTCTTTTAAACCTTTTCTTTAGATATATGGTGCTGTAGTTGTTTATGCTTGTGATAAAAATGCATCTTTTATCTGTAGCCGGAAGTCACATTTTTCAATGTATTCGTTGCATTGCAAATCAACAAACATGATTTTGTAAGGGGAGAATTGTGTTTAAAACAGTTCCTGAGTAGTAAGATCCCTCTTCAATGTGAATTAAACAGTACCATGAAGTAAAGGCTAGTCTTCTTAGCTTCCCCTGCAGCAAATATAATTTGAAACAGGACATCTGAGATTTAGCAGGACATAACTGTCCCTTTTGAAGAACTTGTGAGTATGACAGTAAGCTTTTCCTGTCAACCTTTTGTGTCTGCAGTAAATCTTTTTTTTTTGCATCCTCATCCCATTGTTTGTTTCTGTTGAAAGTGTGAAGCCAACAACTGTTATTCTCAGAACACTTAGACAGAAAGCATAAAGTATGCTGTGCCCGAGGTGCTTCATATTATTCTGAATTTGTAGTGCAGTGATCTCAGAGCTATTTTATATATATATATATATATATATATATATATATATATATATATATATATATATAGGTTTACTATCATAATGTCGAAATTTAAAATAAAATGTGTACGTATTTGCAAATTGTTTCGCCGAACGTACACATTTTTGTATGACCCTAATGTTGAAAACAAGTGTTAATTGTCGAAAATGTCACTCATGACATTTCCGACAATCAACAGCACTCCCACCCGTCCCGTAACTCCCTACCTAACTAGCCTACATTCACAGTTATGCAGGGGGGCAAGCCCCCCTGTGGGGGGCTGTGCCCCCCACACTCCCCCTAACTTAATATTCCAACTCCGAGATCGCACTACAGTGAGGAAAGGGATGTATTTCCCTAACCATACTGTACCGTGATCCCCTTACATGAGTGAACGTTATAATTGCGAATGCACAGTCCATTCTCAATGATAACGTTTGCTCACATAACCTGCCGAACTATGAAATATTCGAACATATGTTGTTCGAATACTTCATAGCCGTGCAATTGCACGGTGCCATTTTGATAGTAAACCATATATATGTGTGCCTCCCTAATACTGTAATAGTACCATTACAATACGATTTGAGATTTGTTACATGTATATGGTAATTATGCATTGATTTTTACACACATAGGGCTTACAACTATGGTTCTGACAGTTCAGATTGTGAGCCTACCTTTTCTTAGGATAAATGAATTACTGCAGGTAAGTTTATTTCACTAACCATTATGCAGGTGAGACTGTAAACTAAGGATAAATTGTTTGTAGTTATCATTCTAAGAAATAAAAGACTTTCAAATAAAGTGAATTTTAGAGAAAATATTGATTATATTCTTGAAATTAAATCAAAAAGACCTTTAAAGAAGACAGGTATTGTTTTTCCAAGATGGCACAAATTAATGTTGATATCAGAAATTGTACACACGAATATATTGTTCTAAATGAGGCATATAAACAGCAGATCACTTTCCTTCCTCAAAGGAAACCTCCATGCAAAAGACAAGCTTAATCACTATACAGGATGGGACTCTAGAAGTAAGAACACCCGATAAAGGATTTATTCTGGGTTATCAGCATAAATTTAACTGATACTGGAATTCACATTCAGTTTGCTTAAAGCATAAAAGTGTATACTGAATTTGATGCAGGTCCATTGCAATTGCTCAGGACCGAAATATCTTATATGGTCTCTCATATTCTTCCAGACAATTTTTTTCATTGATGTAAAATGAGAAAACATTCATTTCTTAAGCCACATCTTAGAAATCTAGAATATGAATACTAACACAGTAAAAAAGATCAAATCACTACTTGGCAAAAATGCTATGGAAATTAGCACAGCTCTCACTTGAAAGTTATGGAGTTATGTGCAGATCTACACTACTACCTTTTTTCTGTTAGTGTGTCTGCTTGACTCATAGTGTTTTGAGTGTAGAAAAGAGTCAAGAAGGTAGAAAGGTTGTACATAATAGGATCAGTGAAAAGTACAGTTTTGTACCTACCATAACTGTAGATGTCCGAGAGGTATGCATCTGCAGTCCTAACAAATGGGTTGTCCTGGCCCCAGGCAGCCCTTCGGTCGGCTGGATTCCAAAGTCCGGGTCTGGCCTCGGCTGATGTCGCACTTCACCCGACATCATAGCTGCAGTTCTGCGGGTATAAAGGCATCAGCCGACGCCATTTTCCTCAGTGTTTCTTGCCCCAGATGCCAGGTGCCCTCTAGGAAGGCTAAATTTGGATAAATGTAAATGTTTCCAAACAATAGAGATCAAATAGAAATAAACATGTATATACATATATACAAACAAATACACCATAATAGATTCCCCCAGCTAGCTACAAGATGGGCAAATACCCTAGGAGTACCACAGAGGGGAAGGAGGGTGGGTAATCCTGACTGCAGATGCATACCTCTCGGACATCTACATTTATGGTAGGTACAAAACTGTACTATGTCCTTCAAGGATGCATCTGCAGTCCTAACAAATGGGTAGAATACCATAGCCAAACTGGGGGAGGAGGCCCTAAGGAGGCACTAAGAGTTTATGGTGTAGTTAAGATCCCTTGCAAAACAGCAGTGGCAAAACCTGCTCGGGATCTGGAGTATAAAGGTAGATTATAATGCTTGGCAAATGTATGCACGGAGCTCCAAGTAGCAGCCTCTAAAATGTCTTTGGTAGCCACTCCTCGTAAGAAAGCTGTAGTAATGGCTGTAGCCCTTGTGGAATGAGGTCTGATGTTTTCTGGAGTTGCCTTTCCATGAAAAGAGTAGCAAAATCTTATGCAATTTCCTATCCATTTTGAGATTGTTTGTTTTGAAATTGCTTTTCCTTCCATTCCTGTTGCATATGCTACCAGAAGCTGGTCAGTTTTTCTATTGTTCTTGGTCCTGTCCAGGCAGTAGCGCAATTGTCTGTGTACATCCAAGGTATGCAGCAATCTTTCCCCCCTGTTCTGTGGGTTGGGGAAGAATGTTGATAGGTGTATTGCTTGGTTTAATGATACCCTTGAGACCACCTTTGGCATAAAGGTAGGATTAGTTCTCATGGACACTCTATCCTGATGGAAGATAAGGAAGGGCTGTACTGCCATTAATGCCTGTAATTCAGAAACCCTTCTAGCTGAAGTGATTGCAAGCAGGAATGCAGTCTTCCAAGATAAGTACTGTAATTCTGCTGTTGCTGCTGGTTCAAAAGGGGGAAGTGTTAACTTTTCTAACACAAAGTTCAAGTCCCATGTAGGCAATGGTGGTTTCCTTGGTGGCTTTACATTTTAATTCCTCTGAGAAACTGCCTGAGTAGAGGTTGAGAAAAGACTGGAGGATCCATGTTGTATTCTGCTGAAATTGCTGATGCATGAATCTTAATGGAGGAGTAGGACAGACCATTGTGGAAGAGCTCTGCTAAGTATTCCAGGATGTTAGCTATGTTTGCCAATGATGCATCCACTCCTTTTGTTGCACTCCAAATGAGATATCTTTTCCATTTTGCTGAATAAGTTTTCCTTGTTGAGGGTCTGCGAGCCTCCAAGATAATGTCTTTAACCCTTTGAGATAAATCTGGGTTATTACTCCTTATGTAATGTTCCAAGCAGCTAGCTGCAGTGTTTTCAAGTTCGGATGCAGGATTTTGAAGTTGTTCTGTGTTAGCAGTAGAGGTAGGAGGAGTAGAGGCCATGCGTGTTCCCGGGACATACTCCTCAGTAGCGGGTACCAATGTTGCCTCAGCCAATCTGGAGCTATCAAGATGATCCTCGGGTGGTCTTCTTTGATCTTCAGTAGCACTTTGTGCATCAAAGGAAGAGGTGGGAATGCATATGCTGTCAGGTTTTCCCAACTGAAGGATAGGGAGTCCACCTTCCAAGCAAGTGGGTGGTATGTCCTTGTGCAGAATATTTTCAATTGGTGGTTGTGTGGGGATGCGAACAGGTCTATTTCTGGCAGTCCCCATTTCCTTGTGATGGTTTTGAAGATGCCTGGATGCAGCATCCATTCGTGGGCATCTGTGGTAGTTCTGTTTAAGATGTCTGCCAGTATATTTTCTTTTCCTGGCACGAATATGGCTTGGAGCTGAATGTTGAGGCTCAGGGCCACATTCCAGAGGTCCATTGCCATCCGGCATAGAGGATATGAATGTGTGCCTCCCTGTTTGTTGATATACCACATAACTGTGGTGTTGTCCATCCTTATCAGAAAATGACCCTGTTGTAGAAATGGTCTGAATGTCTGAATTGCCTGTTTTACTGCCAGCATCTCTTTTTGATTTATGTGTAGGTTCATCTGGTCTTGAGTCCATAAGCCTTGTATGCACTTGTCCACCATGTGTGCCCCCCAACCGAGGTCTGAGGCATCCGTGGTGATAGTCTGGCTTGGGTGAGGCCTGTGGAAGGGCAGTCCTTTGTTCAATTGACAGGCCTGGGCCCACCACTGGAATTCTTGCTTCAGGCATGGAATTATTGGAATTTTGGTTTCTAGGCTGTGCTTGTGTTGAGACCATAAATTCCTCAGGTACCATTGCAACTTCCTCATATGTAGTCTGGCATGTGGAATTAATATTATGCAGGATGCCATGTAACCCAGGGCTTGCAGGATTTTCCTTGCTGTAAGCTGGTTCTGCGTTGTTAATGCCATGAAATAGAGTGGTAGCTGCTTCTGTTTTTCTGCTGTGAGGAATGCCATCTGGTTTGATGTGTCCAGTTCTGCACCCAGGAAGGTTATCCTTTGGGATGGTATCAGCCTTGACTTTTTTGTGTTGACTGTGTATCCCAGGGCTTGCAGCAGGTGAATAACCTTTTCCAAATCTTTTGTTAATTTGTCTTTGCTGTCCGCTTGTAACAGGCAGTCATCCAGGTATGGATAAATTTGAATTCCCTGAAGCCTGCAATGAGCAATTACTGATGCCAGGCATTTCGTGAATACTCTGGGCGCAGTAGATAAGCCAAAAGGCAATGCTGAGAATTGATAATGCTCTGATCCTGCAAGAAATCTGAGGTATCTTCTGCAATTTTGTCGTATGGGGACGTGCAGGTATGCCTCCTTGAGATCCAGAGTCACCAGCCAAGACTCCTTGCCCAGCATGGGAAGAAGTTGCTGTAGGGTCAGCATTTTGAATTTTGGAACAATGAGATATGTGTTTAGAGTGGACAGGTCGAGGATAGGTCTCCATTGTTTTTCCTTTCTTGGTACTAGGAAAAGCCTTGAATAAAATCCTTGTCCTTGTTCCATAGCCGTACCTTTTCTATAGCTCTCATCCTTAGTAAGTGGTCTATTTGTTGTAGAGCGTTTATCCTTTGGTTTGGAGGTAGGTTTGGCATTCCTCTCTTCCTTGGAAGAGTATGGAAGTGAAACCTGTAGCCTTTGTCTATTGTCTGTAAAATCCATTTGTCTTTTGTAATGTAATGCCAATTTACTGAAAATAAGGCTAATTTTCCGCCTAAGGGTGCTGCCAGTTGTTCCCTGGTAGGCGGTTTCAGAGCCAAGTCACTGTGATTGTCCTGTAGAAGTGGTAGTGGCTGGATCTGTGGCCGTAGCTCTCTGGCTGTTAGGCTGCCACTGACGTCCCCTGTAGGCACCTCTGGATTGACCTCTGCCTCTAGGGCGTCTATTTCTGCTTCTCTGTGCTCTGGTGGTGTCTGAAAAGGACCAATTCTTGGAAGGCCAGTTCCTACTAAACCTCGGAGGCTGGACTTGTAAGAAATCCTTGACTGTCTGGACAGATTTAGCTTTTTCTTCCACCTTCTTCAACACTTGCTGTGCAGGGGAACCAAACAAACTGTGCTTTTCCATGGGAGCATCTAGAAGCTTTGATTTTACATGGTCTGGTAAGGATTGTTCTTTTAACCATGCATGCCTTCTGATCACTGTACCTGTCATAGCTGATCTAAAGGAAGCCTCCAGTGCATCATAGCCGCATTTTAAGGAATGATTACTGACCTGCTGAGTGTTATGCACCAAATCCTGAAGGGACTTACGGTCTAAAGGTTCAGGAGAGGACAGTTTTTTAGTGAGCTGATCTAACAGAAATTCCTGATACTGAATCATGTGGAATTGACAGTTTAAGGCCCTAGCCGAAAGAGTAGCAGAAGTATAAACTTTTTTACCCCATCTCTCCAATGCCCTAGATTCTCTTTCAGAGGGGAGGGGGGTTTTGGCAGAGGCAACTGCTACAGCTTTAGGGCCCTGTGAAATAGTTTCAGGGTCTGCAATAGGAGCCTTATACAAATGATAATGTGTGTCCAGAACCCTGTAGTATCTGTCGGGCTTAGCAGGGGCCGGAGGCAGAGAGTCAGGGGCAGTACAAGCATCATTAAATGCATCATCTACAACTGTAAGTACTGGAGGAATAGCTAAAGGCCTATGCTGTGGTAAATGCAAAAAGGTCCTAAGCCTTTTCCTAGAGTCTGAAAAATCCTGGCCCTGCCATTGAAATTGTTCCCTCATAGCATGCAAGGTTTCCCCAAAAGAAAATTCCTCAGGAGGAGAGGCAGAAGGTATGGAATCCTCTGCATCAGAGTCCTCATATGGAGAGTAAGGGCCCTCTGGAGGATTTGAATTTTCTGAATCATCAGAGGAATAATCTGAAGAAACTGGCTCAGGGGGCTCTGCTCTAAGCCTCTTCTCTGGAGGTGGGTGAGAGGCCCTGTCAGGGTAAGACTGGGTTCCCCTGATCAAAGAAATGAGATCCTCTGCTAGACTAAGCATTTGAGTACTAGAGCTAGGCCTGTGAGAGGGGGCTTTAGCAGGCACGGCCTTTGAAGATTTTGCTGCTTTAGCCCTGGCAAAAGCCTTAATTGACATGGATGCAGGGGGCCTAGCAGCTCCATGTGCAGGAGAAGATACATCTAAGGGGATAGTATCTGATAAATCCTGAGAAACTGTAAGAGCAGGAGGATTTTCAGTAGCAGATTCAGCCATGCTGGAAGAGGCCTCGGTAGAAGGAGGCAAGCTTTCGGCCGAAGGAAGAACCGCGGACTCGGCTTCAGCCGAAACCGAGACACTCGCGGTTGGCTTAGCTGCGGTTTCGGCCGAAACCGCGGACCGCGAGTGTCGGTCCTTTTCCTTACGCAAATGTGAAGTCGGAGTCTCCGACGGCATGATATAAGCAAAAGCGGAGCCGAAAAACTCCTCTGCAAACTCCGACCGACGTCTAAGTGTTCGTCGGTTGAAGGAAGCACAGGCTAGACAAGCTGCTACGTCGTGGTCTGGGCCTAAACAAGGTAGGCAGTAAGAGTGGAAATCTTTATGAGGTATTTGTTTCCCACAAGTTAAACAGTTATTCACTTTTTCTGACATCGGCTGAGGCAAGAAAGAGTCCCCAACGGGGTACTTAGCTTTTTAGAAGTCTTCGGTAGTAGTAATCTCTGGTTCTGACCGACCGGCACTTGCGAACAGCTTCTGCTTCGGGCGCCACGCGGCAAGAAAGACTGAGGAAAATGGCGTCGGCTGATGCCTTTATACCCGCAGAACTGCAGCTATGACGTCGGGTGAAGTGCGACATCAGCCGAGGCCAGACCCGGACTTTGGAATCCGGCCGACCGAAGGGCTGCCTGGGGCCAGGACAACCCATTTGTTAGGACTGCAGATGCATCCTTGAAGGACATCAGGATACTGAAAGGATTGAGGAAGGAATGTCTGTTAAGTATTAATGGTGACAAGTGTGACAGAACTAAGAAAATAGGTGAGCAGCCACATGGTGCCGAGGGATAAAGACCTAACTTCTACCCACATGACCCATGTTTGGCTAGCTGCATGGGCACTGGATGAGCCACTTGGTGTCAGCTCCCCAGTCCTGAAGGGAGGGAGGGAAGCAGCCTGGGCTCGCTGCAATAAGTAGCATGTATGAGCCTGATTTAATCCACGCTGGACGAGCAGTCACTTGCTCAGCTGTAGGTTGAGTGTACATGGAAGTTGTCATGCAGCTAAAAATATTGTCCTTCAGTGGCATTTGCAGGATAGTCATCATGTTAGAGGGGTTAGGACGCACTCGCTGGCATCAGTGTACTTCCCCAGTAAACAAGCTAAAATAAAATAAATAAAATAATATGACATTGTAGCATTGTCCTTGACCTCCTCCCATGGGTCAGGTTGAGTCTAGGGGAGACTAAGGTGATTCTGGTAGACCCAGTAAAAGCAGAGAATAGCCAGTAGCAGCTAATAGTCACCTGTTGGGATGGAGAAGAAAGTAGAAGCAAATAAGTAGACAGGATACCACTAAAAAGATCAGAAGAGAACAGCAAATAGACTAAGATGGTCTAGACAGTATATAAATGGCTGCCTGGGATTACTAATTCATTTATTAATGTTCACCACCTCCTACCATCACTCTGCTGTGAATATTATGGCTATAAAATAACACTGACTAATGTATCTCAAAAGAAAACCTGCATCTATTAACAAAGAAACTGGTAAGGAATGCAACTTGGACAACTGATTGATATGGCAGGGAGTCTTTGTGACTATTTTGTCATATCAACCCTGATCCATGTGACTTTCGGCATAGTATGGGAACATGTCCTTGTCCACTTTACAGTTGTGTAGACAGGAACATAGAACATGCAGAAAGGTGTTAACATCTAATCTGCCATTGTCGCTACAAGTCCCTCAAATATTATGCTAGTCATCTTGACCAGAGATTACTCCTTTGTGAAACTTACCTCAATAGCGCCAGATGGTAGCAAGAGTTTTTTTGGTAGGCATACCTTAACACAATGTTCTTGCTTATTTGTGGTGACTGTTGTCATGAAGCAGATAGTGGATATTCTCATTACGCCGATGTTTGTACAACGCTCACAAGGCAGCACTGTACAAGTATACATATATATACAGATATATATATATATATATATATATATATATATATATATGTAGGTTCATAGGTTCATAGGTTCATACTAGGCTATCTGCCCAAGGGCATTTATAAGCCTAGCCCATAGTTATGTGGCTTTCGCCACCCCTTTAGTTTGAAGAAAACTATGCCTATTATTTTGCTGTGCCTCTGTCAAGCAGTGACACTGAAGTAATTCCTGGGGTATATCTGCGATCTCCCATCCATTGGTCAAGATTCCTCTTGAACAAGGCCAGTGAGGTGCTGTGCCTCACATGTACCGGGATTTTGTTCCACAGCATAGGGAGTCTCTGGGTGATGAATCTGTCCCTCCAGCACATTCTATTAATAACCGTGTCAAGGTTTAAGTCTCTCTCTCTCTCTATATATATATATATATATATATATATATATATATATATATATAAATACTCCTCAAAAATGCCCATGATCGATGTACTGTAGTGCACGGATAATAGATACAAAACTGCACCAATCTCCAGCACCATTGTTTAGCCTGATAAGCTAAAAATAAATACACAACACTCAGGAAAGTGCCTTAGCATTCTTTTAATGGCAGACATGTTCCGCCACACCCAGCAAACCAAGGTAACGCCTCATGGCGTCATCAGTGCTTTTCCTTCCTGAAGGGGGAAGCTTATCCTTTATACACTTGTTCTTAAAGTGATATTACAATTAAACAATACACTAATGCCACCCAGTGTTAATCAAACGAAAACACAGTTAAAAAGCTGTTAATCTTGATTGTTTGATTTCATCTCATTGAATAGCCTAATCATATTTGGTCATGATTTATTGACTTTCTTTGGCATTATATTGAATAAAAGGTACTTTTTTGGTCAAAAACTTTCAAGTCTCATAAGAATTTATATGAGGCAAGTGTGACTAACATTCAAGGGTCGAGGATGAGCACAGATATGACGGACACTTGCTTGACGGCCAGAAGAGGTTTATTGAACGGGACTTTGTGTAATTGAAATATTGTATTTTTAAGTTGCTCATTGTTAGTTAAATCTTTACATCAGTTACTGATGCTACTGAAATGCACATGATGGCAATGATTTGTTCAGTCAGTATTGACAGATAATTTGTCTTTATGAACAAGTATTATGTTGTGCTTTCTACATATGAATGTGAGTTTATACAGTGCAACTTATGAAAGGCTCAACATTTGAAATTGCTTATCCACATCATATAAGTGTTTTTCTAGGGGGGGTGGTATTACATTTATATAAATGAGTCACAACACACAGAGAGAGTAGACCAATAGATACGGCAATATGGCAGAAATACATGACTTAAGAATATTTTTGGATAATTTAGCCACAGGTAATGATGATTTTACATCATTTAATATGGAAAGCGGGGTGGAAGCATCACAGAGTGTATGTGTATTTCTATGTATGTATTCATTGTGTATTTAATTTTAGCTTATCGGGCTAAACAATGGTGCTGGAGATTGGTGCAGTTTTGTATCTATTATCCGTGGGTTACAGTACATCAAGCATGGGCATTTTTGAGAAGATGTTTTTGAACGTGCTGATGTATATTGGAGGCCATTATAGGGGTCTGGTGAATTTGGTGACTTAAGCAATCTCGAAACCATATGAATGGGAAACCAATGAATGATTATTTGCATCTGGTGAGATTATGGAGCCTTTCATGTTATTAGGTGTGAGGAGGCATGACGGTGTACAATTCATAGTAGGGTGAGTAGCTTTTCGATATTTATGACGACGAACAAGTGAGTCGGCAACACAAAGTCCTGGTTCATTTTTGATGTTTGAAGGAAGGAGTAATATGCAACTTTTTTTATCAGCGGGGCAAATGGACTACATATCATTTGAATATTATTAATTGACGGTCTATAAAGGTACTTTTTTTATATAAATACTTTGTTAATTTTGAGGAGAACATATGGGAGAAGCGAGATTAACGTTCAACAGCTGGGAAGGAGTATGTTTGGGCAACTGCTTGATTTCATTGCGGCAAATAGCCTGATCATGTTTGGCCATGGTTTATTGACTTTCTTTGGCATAATATTGAATAAAAGGTACTTTTTTGGTCAAAAACTTTCAAGTCTCATAAGAATTTATATGAGACAAGTGTGACTAACATTCGAGGGTCAAGGATGAACAGAGATATGACGGACACTTGCTTGAGGGCCAGAAGAGGTTTATTGAACTGGACTCTGTGTGATTGAAATATTGTATTTTTAAGTTGCTCATTGTTAGTTAAATCTTTACATCAGTTATTGATGCTAATGAAATGCACATGATTGCAATGATTTGTTCAGTCAGTATTGACTGATAATTTGTGTTTATGAACACATCTTATGTTGTGCTTTCTACATATGAATGTGAGTTTATACAGTGCAACTTACGAAAGGCTCAACATTTGAAATTGCTTATCCACACCATATAAGTGTTTTTCTAGGGGGGGATGGTATTACATTTGTATGAATGAGTCACAACACACAGAAAGAGTAGACCAATAGATACGGCAATATGGCAGAAATACATGACTTAAGAACATTTTTGGATAATTTATCCACAGGTAATGATGATTTGACATAATTTAATATGGAAAGGGGTGGAAGCATCGCAGAGTGCCACCAGTAAAACTGATTTAGAAACACAGTTTACATTACTACTAGATATCACAAGAAAAGTATGCTCTAATGTTTGGCATAGGAAGTTACTTAAAGCCTATTCTACAGCTAATATAGCTCCAAGAGGTCTCAGGGTTTATGTGGAACCTGGGGTTGGGATGGAAAATGAACAGTTTATTCAAAAATGGTGACAAGTACAGCTTTTGGCATCCAATATGTTTATTAGGTTATTGATAGACTATTATGAGCAACAATGTGCAGGGATGTCAGAAAAGTTGA
This sequence comes from Protopterus annectens, assembly GCF_019279795.1. Classification (NCBI taxonomy): domain Eukaryota; kingdom Metazoa; phylum Chordata; order Ceratodontiformes; family Protopteridae; genus Protopterus; species Protopterus annectens. The sequence continues at coordinate 289,171,261 of NC_056734.1, read as the reverse complement.
ATGAAATATATAAGCAAGTGGCCAAGTATCAAGGGGAGTCAGCATATAGTGACAGATACGCAATGTATGTCAAAGAGGTACAAAAAATGGAAAAAGAATTACAGGATAGAAAATCAAAGAAGTTCTTTAGGGACTCAAATGATTACAAAAATGAGGTGGCATACACCTGGAAAAAGTTAAGCGTACTGTTAAGTTTTCAGATAGACCCAAGAGAAAGAGGCCTAGATCTATATTAAGGAAAAATCCAGACAACTCCAGTGCTTCAGAGGTTTCATCAGGTTATTCTAATACAGATACAGAGACTGAAGGGGGTGAGCCACAAATAATGGTTTCCTCAACATCAAAGAGATCCAGGGGCCCTTTAGGAGGGGTGGGTGAAAGCACCATCATAGAACAGATGGAAGGTATGTTTCAGAAAATATTGAATCAACAATAGGTAGAGATGATGCTCCCAACCACATTCAGGCTACAGAAAATCAATTGGTGGTAAATTTGACCATTTATGAGCTTTCTGATTTGGAACTAAATGAACTTAAAAAGAAATTATGTACCTACCATAACGTTCCATGTTAGTTGGCCTTCATCTCGCCTTCCTTCTTGCTGGATGGGTTCGGAGCCGATCCTCCTATAGAAGATAAGCCATTAATAAACCTGGATATACAGTTAATTGTCATGGTTTGGTTGAGAAGCAACTAATAACAAAACAAATTAGTCAGTGAAACCATTGAGAACTTCCTCTCAATCCTCGAGGAAGGGGGAAGGACAGAAGGACGCAAGAAGGAAGGCGAGATGAAGGACAACTAACATGGAACGTTATGGTAGGTACATAACTTCTTTATGTTAAGTTGTCCCATCTCGCCTTCATTCTTGCTGGATGGGACAGCATCCCTAGCACCTCAATCCTGGGTGGCTCATTGGAACAGACTCTTCAGAACTGTGGAACCAAAGGAAGCTCTGCCCTGGGAGACCACATCTACTTTGTAATGAGAAATGAATGTATGAGGATCTGCCCAAGTAGCTGCTGAACAAATTGAATCTATGGGCAATCTAGATTGAAATGCTGCCAAAGTAGCTACTGACTTGGTTGAATGACCTTTGGGTTTTGTTGGAAGATCTTTTTGTCGCAAGTGGTAGGTATGGACTATGGTGTCTGATAACCATTTTGACAAGGTTACTTTAGAAACTGAAAGGCCTTGTTTGTTGTTAGCAAATGAAAGGAACAACTGATCTGATTTTTTTAATTTCTTTACTTCTATGGAGATAGAAATGCAGTTGTCTATGCACATCCAATTGGTGTAATCTATATTCTGCCTTGTTGGAATGATTAGGAAAAAAGACAGGGAGTTCAATAGATTGATTCAAATTGCGGCCTGAACAAACTTTAGGTAGAAAAGAAGGGTTAGTTCTCAGGGAAGCCCTGTCTTTGTGAAAAACTAGGTATGGAGGGCGAACACATAGTGCATGAAGTTCTGAAACATATCTGGCAAAAGTAATAGCAACTAAGAAAAGAGTTTTCCAGTTGAGAAACTTCAAGGAATATGATGCTGCTGGTTCAAAGGGTGGCAGTATCAAGGAGGCAAGAACCAAATTAATCCCAAGGTGGAAGTGGCTCTTTTACTGGGAGTTTAAGTAGAGATGTACCTCTCATGAAGGCCTTATAGAGTTTGTGAGACATTATGCTGGAGTTAGAAACTCCGACATGAAAATTTGAAATGGCAGCCAGTTGTACCCTGATGGTAGCAGCCACTGCACCAGAATGAAATAGTTCTGCTAGAAAGTCCAAAATCTCATGAAACAGTTCTGCTAGGAAGTCCAAAATCTCATGTACAGGAGCTGTAAGAGGATCTAAATTCCTGGATTCTGCCCAGTAAGAGAATCTTTTCCATTTGCTAGCATAGACTTTCCTTGTATTTGTCTTATGAGAGGAAACAATAATATCATGCACTGCTGGGGAAATATTGGGGAGCCTGGCTAGGATTGAAAGTGAAGTAACCAAGCTGTGAGCTTGAGAGATTGGAGGGATTGGTGTAGTCTGCATGATTGATGAATCAACAGGTCCGGTACTGGGTCCAGAATCCAAGGCTGGACTAGAAGGTGGGGGTGAAGGAATGGAAACCAAATCTGTCAAGGCCAATAGGGGGCAATGAGGATCATTTTGCAACCCAACAATTTTGCTTTCTGAATGACATTTGGAATTATGGGGAAGGGGGAAATGCATAATAAAGGAGTCCCTGAGGCCAGTCATAGACTAGAACATCCCTGGGTGTCTGACCTGGAGGAGGAACAAGGGAGAAGTAGCTGCTGCATTTGTTGTTGAGGGGAGAGGCAAAGAGATCGCAGCAAGACTGGCCCTATTTGCGGAAAATAAGATCCACAATTTCCTGTTTCAGAGACCACTCATGAGGCATGAGGATAGCCCTGCTGAGCCTGTCTGCTATTACATTGGATGTCCCAGGAATATGCGTTGTTATCAGAAAACATTGGGAGGAAATCGCCCATTTCCGCAGTCTGAGGGCCTCTCAGCACAAGGGGTAAGACCTGGTTCCATCCTGTTTGTTGATGTACCAAACCACTGACATATTGTCTGTCTGTATTGCAATAGTCCTGGCAGGGAGAAAGTCTTGAAGAGCTTGCAATGCTAGGAGCACCGCTCTCATCTCCAGAACGTTGATGTGCAAGTGGTACTCATGAGGTTGCCAAGTGCCTTGGACTGTCTTCCCTAGATAATGCCCCCGCCCTATCAGGGAAACGTCCATGGTCACTGCGGCAACCAGATGGGGTTCCATGAAAGGTCTGCCCTGAGAAACTGGTGGGGAGACCATCCACCGGGAAAGGTGTCTTTTGCAAGATTCCGTAATTACCATCATGTGAGACATGGGTAATTCCTGGAAGGACCATTGCGTGAAAAAAAGCCACTGAAGAATTTTCATGTGAAAGAGTGCTAAGGGGACTAGAAGAATGGCTGCTGCCATGGACCCTAGAGCTTGAAGAACATATTTTACTTGAATTCTTTTGCTCCTCAGGAGAAGTGACACCTGTTTTCGAATAATAGAAACTCTTTCTCTGAGGCAATTTTACAATCATTTTTCTTGTGTCTAGCTCTGCTCCTACGTATGTAATAGATTGACAGGGAAACAAGGCAGATTTTTCAAAGTTTATTGTGATTCCTAGTTGAGCACAGGATGTGATGGTGTAATCTTGTGCTTCTATAAGTGGTTGCCTGGTGGTAGCAGTGAGGAGCCAGTCATCCAGATAAGAAAACACCTGGAATCCTTGACATCTCAGGTGAGCCGTGACTACTGCCATGCATTTGGTGAACTCCCTGGGGGCTGAGACCAAAGTAATCTCCTGGACCGTCTGTCTATTTTTATATGATAGTACGCGTCCTGAAGATCTATGGAGCACATCCAATTGTACAGACACAAAAAGGGGAGAATGGACTGCAGTGTTACCATATGGAACTTTTCTCTTTGTACAGATATGTTTAACCTGCTGAGATCCAGAATTGATCTCCAGTCCCCTGTCATTTTGGGCACTAAAAAGAATCTTGAGTAAGTTCCAGATCCTACTTGGTCTGCGGGGACTTCCTGGATGGCACTTTTTTCTAGCAGTCTTTGACTGCCTGATCCCTTAGATTGGGTGAAACATCCGGGATGGACTTTTTTGAAACAAAAGGGGGTTGATGAAAGGGAATCTTGTAACCTCCAGATATAATGGCTAGTACCCATTTGTCTTTTTTGATATTTTGCCAGGTGGTTGGGTACAATGAAAGCCTTCCCCTGACTGCATCCAGAGTTGAGCAGTCGGGCATCCCTTCAGGGATGTTGATGGGGTTTGGAAGAGAACGTATCTCTGTTACGCTGATTTTGTGGACCCCCTCTGCCATGAGGGTGGTGTCTGCCATTGTTATTATTTCCCCCTCTGCCCCTGGGGGAAAATTCACCACGTGCATCAAGCAAGGGTCCCTGGGATTTTCAAAACCACATCTTTCCACCCTTATGACCTTTTGGGTATGGTCTGGTAGGAGTGAAAAAATGGACTCCGACATCAGAGAGCATCTTGCCTGCCTGCTGGCACCTGGAAAGCGTGTCTTTCACCTGAGGCCCAAAGAGAGAGGAGCCATCAAAGTGGGTATTGGTGAAGGATGCTCTGAAAGGTTCCACAAACTGACATAGCCACAGCCAAGAATGTCTCCTAAGAGCTACTCCTGTTCCTGCAGCTCTACTCTTTCATCGGCTGAATATGAAATAAGCCTCATGGAGGAGTTGACTACTGAATTAAGAGACGCAAGCTGTGGGATCTTGTAGGGTATCTCCAATCTCTTTTAGGAGATCCCTCTGAAGCCTAGTAAAATGGGAAAGATAGTTCAGGGACCTAAGGGAGAAGGTCGCTGATGAAAACATTTGCTTCCCATATCTGTCCATCGTATGAGAGTTTATTCGGTGGATGGACAGATGAGGAGGTTTCAGCTAAGTCTCTCTTTGTGGCTGCTGCTACCACCATGGCATCAACTAGGACACCTTTAGTTAAGAATTGCTTGTCTTGAGAAGCTGTGATGAATTTACTGGGTCTCCTCAGGACAGGTTCCATGGAATCTGGAGCTGACCAAGCCTTTTGAAACACTACAGACATAAGTGGATTAAAAGGCGGAGACACCCAGGAGGTGGAAGGTCGGGAAACAAATGTGTCCAGGTATACAGACTCATCCTCGGAGTGGGCTAGGGAAGTCCACCTATGCCTCTGCCTGAGAATCTCAAGGATGTCTGAAAAAGAAACATCTTCAGAGGGGGACCTTGGGAACCCCACTGATTCATCCAGGTCTGTATCTAAGGTGACAGACTCAGGGGTGTCTAGGTGCTTCCTCTTGTACTTTTTCTTCTGGGGAGCCTGCTCAGAATGCTCTGGGGAGGCTTCGGAAGAAGAGGGTTCACCGATTGGGGTGTCCTGAGGCATAGGTTCCCTAAGCTTTGAGGCTGGAGGAGAAGTAGAGGTTGTCACAGGCACCGAGGGGGACGGAGCCGATGGAAACGATAGTGGAGCCATCTGTGGGAAGAGCACTCTTCGCATGACCTCGAAAGCATCACGGTCTTGACACAAGGAGGGCTCCTACTCTGAAGAGACAGGAATACCAGCCTGCACCGAGGGCAATGTCTCCGAGGCCGATGTAGGAGCCGAGCTCAACTGAGTCGATGCTCCGAGAGGGAGAGCGGGGACGGACAAAGGTCTGATGCCACTTCCCCCCTCGGAGCCAACAACAGAGCTTTGGCACCCTGATACCTCGATGGGAGGAAGAATAAAGGTATTCAGAGCCAACATCAGAGCTGATGAGGATGTCATCGGAGCCGAAGGAATGGCTATGGTCTCCAGCTCCGAACTAAGTATAGTCGGAGGAGGAATCAAAATCGAAGTGGATGGAGCCGAAGCCTGTTGAGGTGGGCTCGAAAGCATTTTAGCAAGGGCCTGTGACTTAAGCAACCTACTGACCACTCTCTCCACATCCTGATCTGATAACCTCAAGGATCAAGAGGAGTGGGAAGATGAGCAATGACTGGACTTGCTTTGAAGTAATGGGGACTTTGGCACCGAGTGATTTGGCTCCAAAGAAGGAGACCTAGCTGTTTTGTGGCTCTGAGATGGCTCAGAAGTAACAGTTGGAGCCGGAGGGGTAATCTTGTCAGTGCCAGCCGGCACTGACACACTTGGTTTGTCAAGCTCACAGGTCAGTTCCGAACATGGAGCCGACGGCTTGACTGGTTTCAAAGGTTTCACTGGCTGAGATGCTTTAGCCAGAGATTCCTGTTTTAATAATCCATGGAGAATAAGCTTGTTTTTCCACTGCTGCAGGACCCTTGGGCTAAAGGCATGACAAATAGCACAAGAGTCCTGCAGGTGCAGAGTCCCCAAGGAATGAACACAACTGGTGTGCCCATCTGTCAGAGACATCTTCTGACAGCATGAGTCACACTTTTTAAAACTAGAGGTTTTAACTTCCTTAGACATTTTAGTAAAAATCAAACTACAATAGAAAAACTAAAAATGTAATAAAGACTTTAAAAGACAGCCTCTAACTTAAATGACTGTCCTTAAGGGAGGGGGGAGAACTCTCTAAGTTAAACGAGTTCGGGGAATAACAGCAGGACTAGCGACTAAGGGGCAATGGCCAACACAGCACCAAAGTAAAGCAGAAGGATGAGATAAGGGGGTTTACAATAAAAGAAACTTGCAAACTACTACCAAAGAAGAATTATATCAAATTTTAAGCATAGTATTTGAGTTTAAAAGAGACAAAGAATTATACTAAGCCTGAGCCAGTATTGAGCGCAACCTCGCAGCTAAAGCTGCAAATGAGATCTAGGTAGCTGGCGTTGGGCATTCTGGGGTAAGGGGTAGCCTCAAGCCAGTAAAGAGCTCTTGAGCTATAATAAATTGCTGAGTTGGAGCCGAGGATCAGCTCCGAACCCATCCAGCAAGAACAAAGGCGAGATTGGACAACTTAACATCAAAGGTTTAGGTTTTGTTCCAGCTATATATGTGTCTTTTTTTGACACAGTGAATGACTTAAACATTTTACTGATAAATTAAATTTGAAGTATTACTTTGCACATAGAGCACAGAGCGGTGATACAATAGATATGTTTAAATTTAAAAAATCTGAGTTTCAGCCACCATATTATAGGGCAGTGAAGATATGTGAACAACAGGTGATGCAAGATTTGCAACTTAAAAAGAATGAGGTGTTTAGGAGTTACTCCCACAATTTGACTAAGGTAGAGAAACTAATACTAAGGAATTTAGCCATGAATGATAATTTGGTAATTACTAAAGCAGATAAGGGGGGAGCCATAGTTATTTGGGGTAAGGAACAGTATCTTGATGAAGTTCGTAGACGTTTAACAGATGTGATATCATATTGTCAACTCCCCTTAGATCCTACCATGGTATTTAAACAACAGATAGAGGCTTTCCTGTAGCAAGTAAGAGGCAGGGATTATTTCCATGGACTTGGAACAACAGTTAAAAGTAGGTGATCCTCAGTCACAATATTTTTATCTGGTACCAAAGATACATAAAGGGGCAGCTATACCGCCTGGAAGACCTATAGTAGCAGGGTGGGGATCAATTATTGAACCATTGTCAGTGTACTTAGAAGCCAAGTTGAAGCCATTATTCACATACGTGTCTGCCAGAATTAAAGATACTAATCAATTTCTATTATTAATGGAAGATTTGGTAATCCCTACAAATGCTTATATTGGCACATTAGATGTCCAAGCATTATACACAAGTATCCCACATTGGGGAGGGATTAAAGCAGTTAAGTATTGGTTTAATGCTTCTAAGTACTATGGACCAACTGAGCAAGGATTTCTTCTGACATTATTGGGAATGGTTTTGGAACATAATGCCTTTAGGTACGGACAAGATTGGTATTTACAGATAAAAGGTACAGCGATGGGTGCAACATTTGTACCCATCTACGCTGATTTATTTATGGGTTATTTGGAAGTTAAGGTCATTTATCCACAACATGAGTTTAATGTAGAACTAGGCATGTGGGGTAGGTACCTGGATGATTGTTGGGTAGTATGGCAAGATACGCAGGAAAGATGGATGCAATTTGCTGAGTACCTTAATAATAATCAGTATGGTATTAGATTCAGTGGCAAGGCTGATAGTAATAACGTTGAGTTTTTGGATGTGATGGTTAGTAAAGATAGGGATGGCATGATGATTACGAATTTATACCGGAAGCCATTTACCAAAAATTCTTTGTTAAGAGCTGACAGCTGCCATCCAGGTTATATAGCCAACAATATCCCAATGGCCCAGTTTAAGAGGTTAAAACAAATCAGTAGTAAGGCATAGGACTTTGAGCTACAGGCAGAGAAATTAAAGTCATGATTTTTGACTAGAGGTTATGGGGCCAGGAAGGTCAATACTGCTTTACATGCAGTTAATGGGATGTCCAGGACAGAATTGTTACAGGAGAGAGAGAGAGAGAGAGCATCAAACTAGAGAATCCCCTGGAACACTTAGGTTTATTACTAGATATGGCAGTAATACATTTAAGATTAAAGATATAATAGCAAATCAATGGCATATTTTGAAAAAAAGATATTTTTTTGACCACCTTAGTAAATAATCAATGTAATTTTGGTTACAGGAGAGGTAAAACTATCAGGGAAAGTCCATCTAGCTTTAAAAAAAGTAAAGTTCCAGTTGAAGGGACCATAGAGAATTGAATTGTGGGAAGCACCTACTGTGTACATTGTATACATTGCAAAGTAATTTCTAAAACTAAGTCATTCACATCAGTCAATACTACAAAAGTATTTGATATCAGACACCTTATAACATGCACAAGTGAGTGGGTGATTTACAAGGCGGTGTGCCAGTGCGGGTCTTTTTACATTGGACAGACATCTTTGAGTTTGAGACAGAGGATAACATTATATATTAGTGATATTAATTGTAAGAGGGTACGCAGTGCGCTATACAAGCATATGCATGTACATCCAAGGGCTCACTTTGTATATGTAGGAATTGATAAAGTGGTAGGGTCTGATTTGACAATAGCACATAAACATAAGATTCTCACCAAGAAAGAAAGAATGTGGATAGCTAATTTGGGAGCATTGTTTAAACCAGGTCTGAATGAACACTGATAAAGTAGAATGTATAAATTATATATGTTATCACTAAGACTACCTTAACTTGGGGATTATTTCAAGGTTAAAGATATCTATTAACCTTGGGATGGGTGAATTAAAGTGAATAATTAATGTGTGTATATGGAAAGATGCACAGCTTTTTAACTGTGTTTTCGTATGATTAACACTGGGTGGCACTAGTGTATTGTTTCATTGTAATATCGCTTTAAGAACAAGTGTATAAAGGATAAGCTTCCTCTTTCAGGAAGGAAAAGCACTGATGATGCCATAAGGTGAAACCTTGGTTTGTTGGGTGTGGTGGAACATGTCTGTCATTAAAAGAATGCTAAGGCACTTTCCTGAGTGTTGTGTATTTATTTTTTAGCTTATCAGGCTAAACGATGGTGCTGGAGATTGGTGCAGTTTTGTGTGTATATATATATATATATATATATAAAGAACATATTCTATTATGTGCACATATCTGAACATGTAATAAAATATACAACTGTGCATGTTTATATAGTATATAAATGGGTAGTTTGATCCTATTCACATAAGCGTAATCAAAACACATTTGGTGACAGGAAATGGTGTATCTATTCTATTTAGCTCAAACAGGATCTTTGCAGTGTACAGCTGATTGTGCCGTCCTTGAGTTAATCATAAAGGGGATATAAGAACACTTTCCTATTTATCATAGAAGATGGAAATGTGTTAGGCAGGCACACAGATGTTGTCATTCTTTTTCCTAAAGCACTAGTATTTCTACTAGTCATGGCCAAAAGTGGCTGTAAATAGCACCTTTCATTGGAAAGTAATAAATTGTTATTTAAATGGGCAAGGAACACAAAGTAATGCATATAGTGAAGGAAATAATTAATTAAGAAAGGATGACACAATGTATCATCATTTATATAAGTGAGTGGCTTACCAACACCCCTTATGGGTACAGTTCTAACCACAAGTCAAGTGAGCGAAATCCTTTGTCTGACAAAAATGTATTAAGTTTTGCCAGCAGCTGCAATTAACATACAGTAATCCAGATAAGAGGGAAAGCCCTATCTCTCTCTCTCTTAATCCTACTTTCTCGCTCACAAGTGCATATCCACACACACACACACACACACACACACACACACACACACACACACACACACACACACACACACACACACACACAGCCCTCTTACTATGTTACACAGTATCAATAAAATATGAATGTTGTCACTGCTAACCAGAAAAAAATGTGTTAATATGTTACAAGGAATGAGAACTACCGAATTATGTGATGGGAGATAGTTTTCTATTGAAGAATATCATTTCACACAACGGACTGTTTTGCATTTATTATAAAAAATTTAAAAATCTATATTACTCAATGGCTTACAGTTGTACATTTTGCAAATTATTACATACCTTTACCTTTAAATGAAATGCATACGCAAACCAAAATAATACTTATTAAGAAAAGGTTAGCTTTATTAACATATTGTTGTTTATTAAGTGTACTTTCATTTTTTTAATAAGGCATGATATGTAGAATGGAAAAGAAACTGTTGCTTAAGAATTCTTATTGTACATTAAATTAAATGTGCCACTTTTCTATTTCCAAGCATAATAGAATTATTTAATTTATATGCATAATCTGAATAGTTAGTTATGAGAAAAGTATGGTTAGATAACATGCAAAACATGTAAATAAGGAAAAATATTAGTTCAATTACTATGATCCAAATTTTATTAAAAGGTGGGATGCAATGTATTAAAGGATTTTCAAAATGAATTCAACTGGTCAGAAGTAGATTAGTTTTAGTGACTCTCTAGTTCAATATAACCAATGAATGACATAAAAACAACTAAAAAATGAAATTAGGAAACAACAAGCAAGAAGACAAAAGCACATCAAAAAATAGGAATAAAACGTGTCACTTCAAAAATGGACAAAAAAGGTAAGAAGAAAAAACGTTTTCAAGGGGTCCTAGTCATGCAAATCAGTTTGGCATCAAAAATACCTTCATCTTCGTCACCGTCATTATCACCTAAATCATCAGCTTGTTTCTTTGTTAGGGGACCTAGGATTGAAAATGAAGAAAAAGGAGGAAAAAGAGAATTCAAGAATATACACGACTGAAGGAAAAAAAAAAACATCAAGAATAAATATTGAAATCATGAATGTGTAGGAAAAAAACTAACTGCACAGTTAGCAGAAAGAAAAAGTGGAACTATGAAAATACATCAAGTAGGTCCCCCAAAAAGGCCAAAAAATGTGTACAAAACTGTTGCATTGTAGGTTATCAGCATACCTACCATATAAAAACAGGAACAGTTTAATTAAGTACCATTTTAAAAGAAGAAAAAAAAAACACAACAAAATAAAAAAGAAAGAAAAAAGGAAAAAAAAATGACCACATTATCTGGGGCAAATATAATATAAATAAGAAGACTGATGATTATTGAAATTCTAGTGTCATATTGGTATAACTGAATAAAAAACACTAAAAATGTCACAACAACATCCACATTATTTGTGGAACATATATATACATAACAAGCAACCTGAAACAATATATATAAAATTAAGAGAACACAACAGTACAGAGAATGCAAGTGACATATTCTTATATGAAACATAGCTTTGCATCACACCCAAGTAACATTTGACTACCTACTGTTATATCACTTTCCTGCTAAGTGTCTACAACTAACACAAATAAACTAGTCTAATGTGACTTCACATTCTTCAGTGTAAACAAAAGAAAATGCATAGCAGTTGTGTATGCTTTGCAAAGAAAATATTGAAATAGTTTAGTTATGCATATAAGATAAATGCTGTATTAGTATGAAGTGTATACTTTATGTAAGTAATGTTAAAAAATAAATATAACAGAAGGAAAGTCAAGGGTTATGATGGGTGTTTTCATTCTCACCCACTCAAATGGAAGTAAAGTATTACATGAGGTATAACCATGAAATATAATGGAACTAGATAAGCATAAGAAGCACATTCTAGTCATATTCACAATGCAGCCTGCATGCAATAACAGATGAATGCTGTCACTATAACAATAGTAACAATCAAGCACAATGATCCAAAAGTGTGCATACTCCTTCTGTAAGCAGCAATGTGCCCATGTGTAAAATTAACACAAAACCTTAAAAGATAGGGGAATGTACCAACGTAATAAAGCGACAGTTCAAGCAAGATCATGGTTTAGTTATACAACAATGTACATATTAGAACCCTCTGACACATTTGTTTCTTCATCTTTTTTCATGTTTACGTCACTGTAATTCTTATAAACTGCAATTTCAAATGACAACATTTTAAATAAAAAAATATTTGCAAACAGACTCCATATTATTTACTTTATAGCATTAAGTAAACGATTAACATTTTAGGGAACCTAAGAGAGCTTCCAATTTAGAAGCAAATGTAGTATATATAGTATAAAGTCTATTTGTAGACACTGATTTATAATGTGCAGACCTGACCTTGAATTCTGTTGCCACAACCTGCATACTGTAAAGAGAATATACATTAGTTTATGACCAGCTGCCCCTAAATTGAAAGAAAAATTGCTCACATAATAGTTTAGCCTTGATAGCAGCAGCTATTCTAGTGAACCTGATTTTAATGTAAAGTCAAACCGTTCAGTGTCTTTCTAGCAGCTATCCTGTTTTCTTAGGTTTCTAATATGCCGCTCTTCTCTTTTCAGCTCAACTCATACATTCATGTACATTTTTGGTAAATGGAAAAAGAAAGTAATCAGAAATACGGTCCTCTTTTGAAATACTGTAGACTGCTTCATGTTCAGTACTGATAGCAGCATAACTTGTATTCAAAGAAATGTGCAAACGTCACTTATTTCTGAAAGATTTGCAGTGAGTAGGAGATAAAACACACCGTGCTGATTTTTAGATTCTAGTGAGTCTGTTTTTATACAGGTATATGCCTTCCTAAAATTATTTTCTATTCAATGTGAGTGCTTCTTTTATTGCCTATTGCTTTGTATTTTCTTTTGTACTGGCACATAATGATTCATTCATCAGAAACTGCTTGATATAATGAAACTCAGGACAACTTAGGACTCTATATACAATTCATATATTCATGCCAGGAATAAAGTGTTTTTTCTTTTTCCTTTTTTCAGTACAATGGTTTATATGCCTATATGGCTACATTTACCTTCTCAGATTTTTAAGCATCTTTGTTGCATCATCAGATTTTAAGTTGCACTAAGTTCACAAATATTAATAGAAAACAAGCCATAACAGCATTTTCTAATATTCACATCATGCACATACATATATGTTTCTTTCTCAGACACTTGTGCTGCATTTACTTACTGCATTTCAAGTGAATCTCAGATGACTCAGCATAACAACACAGTGACTGAATCAGTACAATATGTATTGTCACACATTTGTTTGTTGATCACAAAAGACATCAACACATTCATTATGGTTCATTCTACACCACAAAACATAAGGGTAGAATAGGTTTTGTATGCACTAACTTACAATCCCTCCCTTCCTGCTCACCAAACAAAAACAGGACCAAATCTCCTTCACTAGATGACCGGTGTACAGCTAATGCCTTTTGGTAGTACTTTGTTACTTTGTGACTGACTTTTAGGTGAATCTTTTGGACAATTTCAAGGCCGCGTGGCACAGAACAGTGAAGGCAAACCTGACATGATGTTATTGTAGTACATTACCTGTAAATGCAGGAACACCTGCTTCATCCTGCAAATTTTCTACCCTATGAAATATACTAAATCAGAGAATATTTCTTAATAGGCTAGCTAAGAAATGATTTGGTAATGGTCCTGTTCTAATCAATTTAACACAACATTTGAGCCATTTAAAAAAAAAAATCTTGCAAAAACCAATGAAACTAAGGGCCATGGCAAGCAACTAAAAATGGATTCACCAGTTCTACATTAATGAAAGAAGCCTTCTGGGCCTCCTGCTTAAGCCTTTTTTTCTAGATCACTATCTTCACTCAATTACAGACATAATTATATTTATTTATTTCAGTTTGATAACCGGGGAACTCCACTGGGCCACGAAGAGCCTGTTTTCAGTGGAGGCCTGGAAAGAAAAGCTCCAAAGAACAGTTACAGAGAAGCAATATATATAATCAGTTTTGTCAGAGAAAAGTACAGTTTTGTACCTACCATAAATGTAGATGTTCGAGTGTATACCCTGCTGCAGTCATCACACTTGGGTTATCCTGCCATCAGGCGGTCCCGCAGTCGGACCGAATTCCAAAGTCTTGGCGTCGGTTGCTGTCACTTCTTCCCTTACGTCAGAGTGCCAGGTGTATATCAAAGGCATCCGACGCCATTTTCGTCAGTTTTTCTTGCCCCAGATGTCAATTACCCCTAATTGGTAGGCAAAATATATATATATATATATATATATATATATATATATATATATATATATATGCATATAGTTATATGAAAAAATGAAACAAAACCCTTAGGCACAAGCAAATACACCACAGAGGTAGTAAAGAATAGAGTGGAAGAGATAAGTTCAGCTAGTTCAGAGGGGATGGAGGGAGGGTATCCTGGACTGCAGCAGGGTATACACTCGAACATCTACATTTATGGTAGGTACAAACCTGTACTATGTTCATTGTGGTACCCTGCTGCAGTCATCACACTTGGGTAGAATACCAAAGCTAAGGATGGGAGGTGGAGTCAAACAGGGTTAGAGGAGGCTAGAAGGCCCTGCAAAACTGCAGTGGCGAAGCCAGCTCTAGTCTTAGAGTAAAGTGGTAAGTGGTAATGTTTGGTGCGGGTGTGTACTGAACTCCAAGTTGCAGCTTCCAGAATATCCTTGGTTGGCACCCCCCTGAGGAAGGCTGTAGATGTAGCTGCTGCCCTGGTAGAGTGGGGCCTTACGGTAGCAGGAACTGGTTTTCCATGGTGGGTGTAGCAAAAACGTATGCAATGTCCTATCCATTTGGAAATGGTCTGTTTTGAGATAGCCTTTCCTTGTGATGCTGTAGCATAGGATACAAAAAGCTGGTCAGATTTTCTGAAAACCTTAGTTTTATCCAAGTAGTAACATAGCTGCCTGTAAATGTCCAAGGAATGCAGGAGTCTTTCCCCTTTGTTCTGTGGATTTGAAAAGAAGGTGGGTAAATGAATGGTTTGATTTAGAGCCACACTGGATACCACCTTAGGCATAAAGAAGGGGTTAGTTCATAGAGAAACTCTGTCTTGATGAAAAATGAGGAAAGGCTCCACTGCCATTAGTGCCTGAAGCTCCGAAACTCTTCTAGCTGAAGTGATTGCTAGCAGCAGGGCAGTCTTCCATGATATAAACTTTAAATCAGCCTAGAAAACTGGCTCAAAAGGAGGTAGCGTGAGTTTTTCCAGAACAATGTTGAGGTCCCAAGTAGGTGTTGGCGCTCTCCTGGGAGGCCTAATGTTTTTGGCCCTTCTGAGAAACTGCCTCAGGAGTGGATCTGAAAATAAGGGAGGATCCGTGTTGTACTGAGCAGAAATAGCTGAGGCGTGGATTTTAATAGATGAAAAAGAAAGCCCTTTGTGTAACATCTCAGTTAGAATCTGAGGTATGTCAGGCTGAAGGATATTTTGGACTTTAGCTTGGTTCCCGGTGCAAAACCTTTTCCATTTGTCTGAGTAGGCTTTCCTGGTGCTGGGCCTCCTGGCCTCAAAAATAACTTCCATAACAGCTTGTGGGAGGGGAGCTGGCTGATTGATTAGGTGATTTGCCATGCAGCCAAGTTTAAGGTTTTGAGCTGACTGTGTAGAATCTGATTGTCTTGCTGTGTGAGCAGGTGGGTAATTTGTGGTAGAATTCATGGTGGGCCCTGGGCCATATTCCTTAATAGTGGGTACCAGTGCTGGCGTGACCAGTCTGGGGCAATGAGTGTCATTTGGGGTCTCTCCATCCTGACTTTCAGTAGCACCTTTGTGAGAAGGGGTAGTGGAGAAAAGGCATATACTGTTAGCATTTTCCAACTGAATGAGAGTGCGTCCACTTTCCAAGCTTGACGGTGAAAAGTCCTTGTGCAAAACTTTGTTATCTGATAGTTTTGAGGGCTGGCAAACAGGTCTATGTCTGGGAACCCCCATTTTTGAGTTATCATTGTGAATACTTGTGGATCCAGTTTCCACTCGTGGGGATCCATGATGTTTCTGCTTAGGTCATCTGCCAATGTGTTCTTTTTTCCTGGCAGGAATTGAGCTTGTAATTGAACTTGGTAAGCCAGTGCTGTGTTCCACAAGGACACTGCTTGCCTGCATAGAGGGTAGGAGTGTGTATCCCCTTGTTTGTTTATGTACCACATTACTGTGGTGTTGTCTGTCCTTATGATAAGCTGTCCTGGATGTAAGAGGTCCTTGAAGGCTGTCAGAGCATTTTGTACAGCTAGCATTTCTTTTTGATTGATGTGCAGATTCGTTTGATCTGCTGTCCATATGCCTTGAACGCACCGTCCTGCCATGTGTGCCCCCCAGGCATAGTCCGATGCATCTGTTGTCATAGTTTGCCTGGCTGGGGGTAGGGTGAAAGGCTGACCCTTGTTGAGGTGACATGCCTGTGGCCACCATAGAAACCCCTGTTGAAGGCAGGGAATGAGATTTATCATTGTTTCCAAGCTGTGGCTGTGTTGAGTCCATACGCTTTTTAGGTACCATTGTAATTTCCTCATATGCAGTTTTGCAAATGGTATTAGTAGTATGCAAGATGCCATGAAGCCCAAGGCCTGCAGAATTTTTCTTGCAAGGAGCTGGGTCTTTGTTGCCATTGTTCTGAAGTATTGAGTTAATTGTAGTTGTTTGTCTGGCGTCAGATAAGCAATCTGGGCCATTGTATTCAAGCTGGCACCCTGGAATGTCATATTTTGTAAGGGCACTAGTTTTGATTTCTTTTCGTTTACTGTGTACCCTAGGCAACTTAGAAGATGTTTTACAAAAGCCAGGTGTTGTAAGAGAATGTCCTTGCTTTCTGCTTTGATGAGACAGTCGTCCAGGTATGGGTATATTTGAATTCCTCTTTGTCTGCAGTATGCAATTACTGGTGCCAGGCATTTTGTGAAGACCCTGGGCACAGCAGATAAGCCAAAGGGCAGTGCAGAGAATTGGTAATGGGTTGAACCTGCAATGAAACGGAGGTATCTTCTGCAACTTTGTCTGATAGGGACATGCAGGTATGCCTCCTTGAGGTCCAACGTTACTAGCCAAGCTTTCTTGCCCAACATGGGAAGAAGCTGCTGTAGTGTTAGCATCTTGAATTTGGGTACTTGCAAGAAGGTGTTTAAAATTGAAAGGTCCAGAATAGGTCTCCAAGCATTGTCCTTTCTGGGGACTAGAAAGAGCCTTGAGTAAAATCCTTGGCCTTGCTCCTGTGTAGGTACCAGTTGAATGGCTCTCATGTCCATGGGAGCTGTAATTTGTTTTTGTGCCTCTGCCCATTGATTTTGTGGCAGGTTTGGCATTCCTGTTGTCCTTGGCAAGGTGTGGAAATGAAATCTGTATCCATGTGAGATAATGTCTAGGACCCATTTGTTCTTTGTGACGATGCACCAGTTGTCTGCAAAAAGTGTTAATTTTCCTCCCAAGGGAGCTGCCAAGAGAGTTTTGCTTGGCAGTTTGAGGTTTAAGTCAGTGTGTTTGCCTTCTAGTGGTTTGGGACCTGTCTTCTCCTCCCTTCTGTGTTGTAGTGCCCCATTGGCGAGGTTTGTAAGGGATTTGTGCTTGTCCTCTGCCCCTTGGGCACCTGTATTTACCCCTCTGTCATTTGTCAGAAGCTGGAAAGGACCAATTTTTTGTTGGCCAATTTCTGCTGAAGCGTGGGGCTGTACCTGTAAGAAATCTTTGACCATCTGCATAGATTTTGCCTTATCCTCCATTTTCTTTAAAACCTCCTCTGCTTTAACCTAAAATAAGACATCCTGCTGTAAGGGTGCATTCAGTAACTTTGCTTTAACATGGTCAGGCAGAGATTGTTCCTTTAACCAAGCATGACTACGTATAACAGACCCAGTAATAGCTGCTCTAGAGGAAGCTTCCAAGGCATCAAAACCACATTGTAAAGTATGTTTGCCCACCTGTTCAGCTGCATGTAACAGATCTTCCATTTCCTTGAATTCAGACTGTTGAGGGTGCATGCCCATCTTTTGTTTTATTTGAGACATTAGGAATTGCTGGTATTTAAGCATGTGAAATTGACAATTTAGTGCTCTCATAGCTAGAGTAGTTGAGGTGTAAACCTTCTTCCCCACCTATCTAGTGCTCTGGAGTCCCTTTCTGAGGGTACAGGATTTTTTGCCATAGAAGCCTTAGCCCCTTTGGGACCCTGGGAGATTGTCTCTGGATCAGCAGCAGGGCTGTTGTAAAGGAATTTGTGTGAGTCAGGCACTCTATAGTATCTATCTGGTTTGGCTGGAGTAGGAGGCAGAGAATCTGGATTTAGACTAGATTCTAAGAAGACATCATCCACAATGTCCAAAACTGGGTGGATAGCAAGTGGACTGTGCTGGGGGAGTAAAAGAAACTCTCTGAGCCTTTTCTTTGAGTCAGAGTAGTCCTGACCTTCCCAGTGGAAATGTTCCCTTATGGTGTGTAAGGTTTCCCCAAAGGAATAATCTTCAGGGGAAGAAGCTGAGGGAATGGTGTCTTCAGCATCAGAATCTTCATAAGGGGGAAAGGAGTAATCCTGTTCCTCAGAGGAGCCTGAGGAAACAGACACTTGATCAGAGGAGGCATAATCCTCCTCTTGTCTAGGCCTTTTGTCGGGGGGGACCCCTGATCAAAGAAATCAAATCTTCAGCCATTTTAAGCATCTGTTTCTTAGGCATAGGACCTTGACCTGGAGACTGAAGTGTAGGCTTGTTTGGCTTTAGAGGAGTCTTAAGCTTAGCATAAGATTTTATGGTGAGGATAGTCGGTCTGAAGACACCTTCAGAAACCGAAGGTGTTTCTACAGCACCGGCTTCCCCTACTGCAATGTCGTTGGTAGGGTCTAAGGAAAAAGGCTGAGTTGGCCTAGAACTCTCTGCTGGGGGATCCAATGCGGCCTGGGTATCCAATTCAGTGGTAGCCAGGGGCTGCGTAGGCACCTCACTGAAAACTGGAGAACCGGCGACTGGCCCAGCCGAGGCCTCAGAGTCTGGCTTGGATCTAGGCTGCCTGTCTTTATCCTTGCGTTTTTTATGCACGCCGGTAGTCAGTTGCTCCAACGGTATAGTGTAATTAAATTTTCTACCAAAGTAGTGTGCGAAATCAAAGCGTCGCTTTATAGTTCGCTTATTGAACCTAGCACAAAACCGACAACCAGTGACGTTGTGGTCTGGGCCTAGGCAAGGTATACAAAAAGAATGAAAGTCCTTATGAGGTATTTGCTTCCCACAAGAAATGCAATTGTTAACTTTTTCTGACATCGGACTGAGGCAAGAAAAGGTTTCCCAATGGGGGTACTTAGCTTTGAAGACTTCAGACTGAAACTCGATTCGAAAATCTCAGGTGTCGGCCGACCGGCACTTGCGAACTGCTTCTGCTTTGGGCACTGCGCGGCAAGAAAGACTGAGGAAAATGGCGTCGGATGCCTCTGATATACCCTTGGCGCTCTGACATCAGGGAAGAAGCGACAGCAACCGACGCTGGACCAAGACTTTGGAATTCGGGCCGACTGCGGGACCACCTGACGGCAGGATAACCCAAGTGTGATGACTGCAGCAGGGTACCACAATGAACATATACAGTGTGCAATACAATAAAATAGATGTAACATACAGAGAAATACAGCATATAGTACAATAAATTCACAGAGAAATAGAGCATATAATATAATAAAATGAATGTGATAAAAATGTTGATAAAGGCAAATAAGAATACATGTGAAAAAAAAAAAAAATATATATATATATATATATATATATATATATTTTTTTTTTTTTTTTGCAAGTTAGGACAAGAGTTTGAATAAGAGAGAGGAGTGGGTGCAGTAGGTGATTAGGGTATAATGGGGTGACTGTAGTAGTAGTAGCAGGAGGGTGGACAGGTTAATGGCTAGAGGGGTAATTTAAGTTAGGGAGTGGGATGGGCATATCCATTTAGTAGTAAGATAGGAGAACAGGAGAGATTTAAATTTGGTGAGGTCAGGGTATTGCAAGGAGTGGGAGGGAGAGAGTTCCATAGTTTAGTAATGGAGCAGGAAAGTAGGAAGTGGCCAGGGAGTTGAGAGGGATTGTAAATTTGTAGGAGGTTTTGTTTTTCTGATCTGAGTGAGCAGATAGGGATGTAGGGGCTTAGTGCAGTAGAGAGAAACGGCAGCAGGTAGGTTTGTGAATGAGCTTGTTGGCATTAGTGAGTTTAAACAAGGTCAGGTAATTGGGAGTTCAAGCCACTGTAGAGTATGGAGAGAGTGGCAGTGGTGGGAGGAGTTTTTTGAGTTGGTAGCAAATTTGCTCATTTTATTAGAGAAAGAATCGTGTTTGTGTTGTACACCGAGGTGGAGATTGTTTAGCGGGGGGTGGGGGGTGCCATACATAAGAGAGGGGAGAAGGTAGGAGGAAGCTAGAGTTTTTCTAGTGAAAGGGGACAGGTAGTGGTTGTGCCTGTTTAGAAGTCCTAGTTTTTGGTGTTTTTTATGGTGAATTGACTATGGGTATCAAATTTTAGATGCTTGTCAATGATGACACCAAGGTGTCTGCTATTAGAAACAATTTTGATTAGGAGGTTATCATTGCTGAATATAGAGAGTTTTTGTCGATTGGGGAGTTTCTTGAAGGGGAAAAGATCATCAGTTTAGTTTTATTAGCATTAAGGTCAAGATGGTTATTTATCATAGAGTATTCTGTTTTAGAAAAGGCTGACTGACTTTTTAGAAGTAGGTCGGAGGGGGTGTAAGCAGTGCAGATGATAGCTGAGTCATCTGCATATTGAATTACTGATGAGTCAGTGATAGCATGGTGAAAGTTGTTAATAAATTTATTGAAGAGCAGTGATCCTAGAACTGAATCTTGTGGGACCCCGGTGGGGGTGTGTAGAAAGGGGGAGTTTGAGAATTTCCATTGAATGGCTTGTTGCAATTCAGAGAGATAGCTTGGGAACCAGGCTAAGGTGGAGGTGGAGAGGTTGAGAGACAAGAGTTGAGTTAAGAGTAAAGGGTGAGAGACTGTGTTGAAAGCATTGGATAGGTCCAGGAACAAGAATGCTAGAAGTTTACCAGAGTCATGAGCTTGATTTATGGTTTCAAGAAAGGATAGGAGGGCAGTCATGGTACTATGGCCAGGGTGGAAGCCATGTTGAGTAGGGGTAAGAACGTTATTTTGAGTAAGATATGACATGAATTGAGTATAAAAACATTTCTCCAGGATTTTAGATAGAGGGGAAAGGATAGCTATGGGTCTGAAATTGGAGGCATCTATGTTTTTGCCACCTTTGTGTAGTGGAATGATGTATGCATGGCGCCAGATGGATGGGACATATGCTTCTTGGCTGGATCTGTTGATTAAGATGGAAATGGGAAGGGCTATACTGTCAGCAAATGATTTTAGGAAGGTTGCTGGGAGATTGTCAGGAGTGTTCCGGCAAGGTTTTAGCTGGAGGAGGAGTATTTTTATAGTACATGTGGGAATGGGTTCAAGGTTGAAGGGGGGGTGTAAATGGTTGATGGGGTTGGGGGAAGCTAAAGGAGTTGATGTTGGGGGGTAGGAAAAGAGGAGGGCAGTTTGGCTATGCAATCTATGAAGAAGGAATTAAATTGAGTGGCAGTGTCCAGGTCAGTAAGGTTTAGGTTTGGGCAGGGGTTCTCTTTGTTACCAGGGTAGAGGAGATTGTGGCCCAGGACTTTCTAGGGTTGTTTGAGTGGGTGGTTTGAAGCTTGAAGTAGTATAATTTACAATCTCTGCTTATACTTTTTTATAGAGTTACGAAGTTGTTTGATCTGTAGAAGGTAGTTGGGCAGTTTGTTTTTTTGCTAGAGTTTCCAGGTTTTATCTCTTTGTAGCATGGTAGGTTTGGTTTCTTTGTAGAGTCAGGGGAGGCATTAGTTTTGATTTATTTGGTTCTTATAGGGGCATGGGTGTTTATGAATGTGTCATTGAAGTAGGTAGTGGTACTTTCAAGGGGCAGTCAGTAACTTTTATACATTCAGAGAAAGTTTGAGGGTTGAAATGGGAGAGATTGCATGTGCGTATGTAGTGATGTTGCTGCTGGAGAGGGCAGGGGTAATGGTCAGAAAAAGCTGGAAGGTGGTCGCTGAGGAGGTCTGGAAGGATTCCTGAGTTTGAGATAAGGTTGGGATGGGATGTAAGGATCCAGTCAATGATGGTGCCGGAGGACCTATCTTTGTTTGGCCTGGCAGGGGAATTTATAAGCTGGCTAAAACTGAAAAGATTGATTGATTGAGATGGGGCTAGTGAATTTATTGAGGCCCATTTTATGTTAGTGTCACCTAGGATGTAGGTTTAATTTTTTTTATTTTGGAGGAAAACCAGGAGAGGATACCTTCTAGTATTGGGATGTTCTTACACAGAGGGAATATACAGGGCAGCTATACATATTGATTTGTGATTCTTTAGTTTTAGTAGAACAGTAGTAATTTCAGCGTTGCTAAAATTAGGAATGGGATTGGTGTAAAGAGTTATGGCATAAGAGGAAAAGAAGATTATAGCTACACCTCCACCTTTTTTGTGAAGTCTATCATTACGGATTATTTGGTAGCCAGGTGGGAGGATTTTGTTGTCCTTTATGGAGGGCTTAAACCAGGTCTCTGAGATAGTGGTTATGTCAGAATGGTTATGGTAAAGCAGGCATGGAGTTCAGGGATTTTATTTCTTAGGCTTTGGGCATTGAAAGTGGCAAGACATATAGATTTAGGAGTGTGAGTGTGTGTGTATGGGGGTAGAAACTTGGAGTGTGGGCCCTGAGTTAGGGTGAATGTTACCTGAAAGTGACAGAGTAATGTTAAGGAGGATAAGTGTGAGGTGGTTTAGTGTGATTGTGAAGTATGTAGGAATGGGAGGGATTTGGTGATGTAGGATGGGCAGTATTTTCTGTTTGAATAGTAGGGTTGGGTTGAGTGGGTAGAGTTCATGAGTTATGGAGGTGAAAGATGGTGAGAAGGCAGGTTGTATGGTAGATGTGGAGTATGTCTGTGATGTAAGGTTGGGGTGAGGTAGTGGCGTGAGATTAGTGAGATAGTTAAGTGAGGCAAGAATGGTTATTAGGAGAAGGAATGGGGGAGTAGACATAGTGTAATGGTGGGTGGAGATTATGAAAGGAAGTTGTGTCAGGTGGGATTGGTAATATTTAATTGGTGATTTGGAGAGATAGGTGGGCTTTTGCTTGAAATAAATGTCAGTGAAGTGGGGGCATGTGGGAGTTGGGGGTAGGGCAGGGGAGCGTAGAGAGGGCGAACAGAGCAGGACAGAGCCAGGATTCAGAGAGCTCAAGAAAAACAATCTATCAGTTTCAACAGGTAAAAAACAATAAAAAAGCCTTCTTGTAGATGTATAATGCACTGGATTATATCGTTAGCGCTAGGAATGGTGTGATTATAGGAAGTGTTGTGGGAGTCATAAAAACAGCAATTAGGGTGCTTTCAGGTGTGCTCAGGGGTCAGAGTAGTACTACAGGCTCAGTGAGGACTGAGCACCATTTAGAATGTGCCACAGTGATACTCTAGTAGTAAACAGTAGAGTTACGGGCTAAGAGTGAAATTAAGGCAGGTAATGATGGCCACAGTGGTGCAATGGTTAGCGTTGTCGCCTCACAGCAAGAGGTTCCCTGGTTTGATCCTTGGCTGGGATGCCTTCTGTGTGGAGTCTGCATGTCCTCCCTGTGGTCGCATGGGTTTCCTTCAGCTGCTTCAGTTTCCTCCCACATCCCAAAGACATGCTGTAGGTGGATTAGACACTCTAAATTGGCCCTAGGTGTGAGTGCATGTGTGTGCCTTCTGTGGAAGATTGGGTGCCGGGCTGGCAGCTTGACACTGTAAAACTCCACTGCCAATAATGAGCAGACAGGTGATCTGCTGTGGTGAGCCCTAACCAGGAAAAGCCAAAAGAAGAAGAAGAAGTATGGTATTAGGGCACCCATGTCCAATGTGCATGCCTCAGCAGACTAGCGAGGTAAATTAAACTGAGCTATTGAAGGCTGAGTCAAACAAACAGTTTAAACAAACAGGAGCACTTCAATCAGGGTACATAAAATAGCTGTAAGGCTGGCAGGATACTTGGTGCGATGCAGGGAATGATTGTTAGTCGTTCTGGTATCACAGCTGGTTGGTAGGTAGATTTGCACTCCAGTAAGAAGAGGGGCTTAGTTGCTGAAAAAAAGAGAAAAACAAATAGACATTAGGGGCAAGCTGGTGGAGTCAGGGAAGCAGCAGGGGTTGTGGAAGGCACAGTGAGGCAGCTGTGTGGGGAAGAAAATGAGTTGAAGTGTGTGGAATAGCGCGGGAGAGGTAGAGTGGGTGCAGGGAAGGTCAGTGTAGTACTTACTAAAGTAATGTCTGGCTGCTACAGAAAGCAATGGAAAACAGCTGCATAAAATATTCCAGTATACAGTTCATGATGGTAAAATCAACTACTATTTTTAGCAAAAGGGAGAACACAATTAAACGCTACCATTCAGTTAACTATGCTATTACAAAAGTACTAAATAGGGCAGGTAAAAAACTCTACATACATAATGTATAGGCAGGTTGTAAACGTGTGTAATAACAGTTGTGCAGCTCCAGTCTAAACATTAATACTTGAAATCATCACATGCATAGCTTTATATGAACAGGAGCTCTAGAGTACAAAATGCAGACAAGACAGACCACGTGCATGGACTAAAGAACCACGAATTAAGAGAAATTCAGTCGTCCGTCAGAGGAGGCCAATAAACAGTAGAATAACAATACATAGTTCGCTCAGTATGTTTTTCTTGCAATATGACTATAACACAAGTGTGTGGCTTAGACTGACTAGCCAAAGGCAATGCCCTGCATATGGGATTAATAGTCGTATTTCGGTAAACAGAGCCCATTTATCAGAAATATGTAGGCAGAGCAGTTTCTACAGATAAAATGGACTAACTATGAGATCTAATTAAACAAGTTGCAGAAACTATAGATTACTATGAGCATTCAGTATATGTAAGAATGAGTAATGTAGTTACAACACTTGTCTGGCATGCACACAGAGCATGGAGATCCAAATACCTTGGGGACCCAGGATGGACTAATCAAAAATGATGCCTTTTCCAGGAGAAAAACCGTAGAAGAGAGACTGATTACAGCACAGCCAGGCACCAGAGATCACAAGAAAAACAATCTATCAATTTCAGCAAGTAAAAAACAAAAAAAAAAACCTTCTTGTAGTTGTATAATGCACTGGATTATATTGGAATGGTTGTGATTATAGGAAGTGGGTGGGAGTCTTAAAAACAGCAAGTAGGATGCTTTCAGGTGAGCTCAGCAGTCCGAGCAATTCTACAGTGAGGTCTGAGCGCCGTTTAGCATGCGCCGTAGGGATAGCCTAGTAGTAAACAGTAGATTTAGGGGCTAAGGGTTAAATTAAGGTAGTCAGTATGGCATTAGAGTACCCGCATCCGATGTGCACGCCTCAGCAGACAAGCAAGGTAAATTAAACTGAGCTATTGAATGGTGAGTCAAACAAATAGAGTTTAAACAAACAGGAGCACTTTGCTCGGGGTACATACAATAGTTGTAAGGCTGGCAGGATAGTCGGCGTGATGCAGGGAATGGTTGTTAGTTGTTCTGGTATCACAGCTGGTTGGTAGGTAGATTTGTACTCCAGTAAGAAACAAAATATCAGAAAATCTCAGTGCTCATTAGAAACATCCTAATTAATGGAGAACAATCAGTTCAAAACGTTAACATGACCCACCAGTTCCAATACTTTCTTCCTCCCTGTAAAATCCATTGTTACAATATGCTAAGGAAAATTCTAGGCTAGGAACTCATTCAGATTAATTCCTAAAAATAAAAATATCTGTTCACCATGACATCACATCAGTAAGTTCTGACAGCTGGATAGCTTTGATGGTGCATAGAAAGGAAGCCGTGAGTACAGCCCACACAACCCAGGATCAGTTAGAGAGTTGGGTAACTAACAAAGCTGACAGAGAAGATCATCATGCCTGCCCTGGGCAGAGTGCTCAGTATGCTCACCCTGCTTCACAGTGTAGCAATAGCATGCTGGGTTTAGGAACTACAGGAAGCTACGGTATGCAGTACAGCATGTGTTACACTTCCTGCTCCTATCTATGCCCTGCATTTCCTGTCTATCTTCCCATCCTGCTATAATGACCTCTGCTGGGAAATCACTCTTCCATTCCCTTCCATTCTGTGAGGCATGCATGTCTGGGAGTAGCACTGCAGCACTAGATAGCAACTATAGGAGCAGAACTGTATAAGCAACAGCAGCAGCCAAGCAGCAGATGGTCAGTTGTAAGCATGCTCAGTAAGACAAAAAAAAATGGAATTATGCATTTAATTTATAGTACTATGCAGATTAATTCTGCAGAAACAGGCTGCAAGATGAATAACTGTTTTAATACTGTCTTATCCAAATATTATATGCTGTATAAGGTGTATATTTATACTTCATTCAAAATGTACAGCATTAGTTATTTTGAATAGTAATGAACTACTAGCATTTTAGTTACTAATTACATTACTAGCAATTAAATTACATCTGTAAGAGCAATTAAGTTACTACAAGTAATTAAACTTTAAGATAAGGTATGATCATAGAGATCAATGTCACATCTATACTTGTGTTTATTTTTAATGGAATTGTTGCAAATGTATTTTGCTCATTATAATTTACCCAGTTACCAAATTGTTAAATGAAAGAAGATATAAGTAAATAATTCTTAATTTTACTGATATATCAGTATTTTACTGGGTAATTAAATGCTTAAGCAAGTCCCATCAAACAACAGATCTTATAAGTGAAAGCACACATTTTATCTGTGGCTTGTAACCTTGGAGTAAGCTACATTAAGCAAGATATGATGAGAAGGAAAAGTTCCTTGGGTACATATGGGGAGTGGGGGGCTTCAACCACATTGTTCAGGCCTGTATGTGTTCAATGTTATTTATTTCACAATTTTCTTTAAATGGTCTTAGCTTTAAGAATATTTGCTTAAGTGTAACATTTGCATTTTCTCTCTCTCCCTATCTCTGTCTATAAACATACATATATATATATATATATATATATATATATATATATATATATATATATATATATGGGTCCCCTTCAGATTGTCGAAACCCCATATAATCGAAAACCGGATTGTTAAGATGACAATATCGAAAACCCATTTCAGCGAACCACCGCAGCAATGAAGATCTTCACAGAGTAAGTAACCTGTTGGCCAACAAGGTGAACTTTGCCCTTTTTCCAACTGTAGTGCAACCTCGGAGTTGGTATATTTAGATAGGGGGGGTGAGGGATGGTTCAGATTAGATTTTGTTAATTTTTGGATGACTGGTTACTTACCCTGGAAAAATCTTCAATGAGGCAGTGGTTCGCTGAAATGGGTTTTTGATATTGTTGACTCGACGATCTAAAGTAAACCCATATATATATATATATATATATATATATATATATATATATATATATAGATATATATATATATATATATGTGTGTGTGTGTGTGTGTGTGTGTATATATATATATATATATATATATATATAAATATATAAAAATAAATATGTATGTATATATATATATATATATATATACACACACACACACACACACACACACACACACACACACACACACACACACACACACACACACACACACACACACACACACATGTATGTGTATATTATTATTTACCAATTTTGCTTACAATCAAGTACATCACATCACCATAAGGTTGTCAAAAATTTAAAAGACTGAAACGATATAGTCTAACTTACACTGATAGAAAAAGAGGACGGAATATAATGGAAAAGTACAAAATAAGCAATTTACTGATGACCCAAAAATGTTTTACAGAGAATTAGGAAACAAGGTAAAAGGAATTGAAAGACTGCATAAAAAAGAAGAAATAGATACATTTTGGAGAAGTAGCTATGAAGATCCTGTGGAACATAACAAACATGCTAAATGGCTAGAAGTAAAAGAAAGAATAACCAATGTACAGAATAGATATGACATGGGATGAAGTAACAGCCAGAGAGGTTGAAACAAATTTAAGAAAAGCCTCTAAGAGGAAAACCCCAGGCCCAAATACAGTACCTAACTTTTGGTTAAAAGTATTAACATATTTGCACAAAGATTTAGCCATAAGTAAGAACTATTTATTTATTCTATTTATTTTACATTTGTTAACCGGGTTAGTCCAGCTGAGCGTTTAGCTCGTTTTCAGTGGAGACCCGAGGAGAAAAGTTCCGCAGTCAG